>NC_135537.1:98078597-98378597 GCF_045843805.1 Urocitellus parryii | reverse complement strand
TAGTGTAGGAGTACTAGGAATAGGAAAGATCTACAAAGAGGATTTCTTCTGTATAGAAACAATCTTATAGAATCAAAACTTGGATCTGGGTTAATTACAGGTTGGCAATAGTATGATAGTTTTGATGTTATCAAGTTAAATAATTTCTCTCATTCCAGTCGTCCTACGGAGGGAGAGAGAGGGGAATGTCTTATGTCCTAGGTTGCTATCTTATTATCATTTGGGGGCCATACAATTGAAGCCCCGTATCTTAGAAATCTCTTGAATAAATTTGGAATCATAGTATTTCACTAAGAATGAATGAATGAATGAATATATCCATACATGCATAAAAACAGGCATACATGAAGGCTTCCTCAATTAAACAAACCTTACTGAATGTCTGTCATAAGCTAAATGCTATGGCTAGATGTTGACACAGGACTAGAAGACAGATAGTCAAAGATTAATAGGAAAGAGAGGTACCCAAACATAGAGTAACACGTAGCAAGAAATATCAGCAGTGAATAATCATTGAGCATAGATGTGCACATGTTGATGAAAGCAATTTACATGTATTGTCTGATTTAATTCTTTCAGTAGCCCTTCAAAGGTGCATGCTTTTAGTGTCTCCATTTTACAGATGAGGAACATGAGGCAGAGCATAACTAAACAACTTCTCCAAGGTATCACAGTCAGCAATGTCAGAGCTGGGATTTGAACCCAACAGTCTGATTAATGGCCAAGCCTCTGAGCAATATAGACATGGAGATCAGTGTTGGTATCTCTAGGTGTGCAGACTACAAGTGTTCAGGAGATCCTTTCAGAGTATTCCAGGGGTCACAACCTGCCTAAGCCTCTGTTTAGGAGCAGCAGGAGATAGTCACTATAGCAAACAGTCTTTCCTTAATCCTGCTACAAGATCAGGGGATTCTGGGTGTCCTCTAAGACCCCTGGCCTTATTCTCACTCCTCTTATTCTTGAGATGGGCCAAGGGACAGGGCCAGAGGACCAGTGCTACTCTTTCTTAAAAACACTTCTGGGTGTAATTCAATGTTCCTTTGTTAATTGTCCAAAACTAGATCTTCTCTTTTTGCCAGGCTTGGTTACAAAAAAACAATGTTTCATGAGTGATTCTGGCTGCTCCCTGACTAATGACAAATGTGTGAGCATCTGCCTCCTACAGATGTTCAATCTGACTGGATCCAATCTGAGTAGATCAGTTCCATACCCCTGGAAGATCTCAGTCCTACAAGCACTCTGGAGCATCTCCTCTTGTTTCAATATTCTTTGGAGATGGAGTGGGAATGCTCTGAGGAATTTCATTCAACTCTCCCCATGGACTGTATACTGAAAAATATGCTCTCTGTTCTGATACCTGCAAAGTGACAGATGTGCTTTGCATCTGTGGAGGGCCGCCATCGGGTCCACTTTGCTTTCTGGAATCCATGTAGGCCAACACAGTTGATTATCTCCAGGACCCACTTTCTATTATCACACTTTCCCTTTAACACTTAGATTAAGATAGTGGGCCTTGGACTCAGGGGCTTGACCTGCCTATCCTCCACTCACATTGGCAATGTATCCTTTAAAATTGCTGAGGATCAGTGAGCAATAAGGTAAGGGCTGGGCTCCATATGTTCTCACCTCCCAATAAGCAATTGCTAGTATTGTTACTGTTGTTATGGTCATTAAGTGTTAACAAGTGATGTTTATAAATATCCTAAATCAAAGACACAATTTCATCGTTTGAAATTCTCTGGAGCCTGCCTTACCCAGTCTCTCATTTCTTCATGGCTGTAAGACAGGGCAGTAGGAACCAGGAGAGCTGGGGTCCAAATAGAAATGGACGTTAATGATTTTAACTCTGGATCCCAAACACATTGATTTTCATGCAGAAGTTTACTTAAATTGTTTCTAGAGTATTTTCTCTTTTCAGAAGCAAATGAATCAAGGAAGGTTAGTGCCTGCTTTGTTCAGTAGCATTTCAATGGCTGCTAATATGGAAGTCCCCTTCTCCAAGACTGTATGAACTTCTCTCTGTTCAATCTATCCATGCCCAGCATGATTTTATACACTTTTTTTGCTGACAAGGAAAAATTTCTTCACAACCACAGATGCTTGTTGAAAGAGCTACTCATACATTCCCTCTCTTCTAATGTGAGAAGTGGAAAGTCTCTTCATGTTAGATTTTCTTCCTCACTGAATCTCAGTGGGGATGCCTACATCCCAGTGATAGCATAACCTCATGCACAAATGTGTGCTTCATTGTCTGCCTGACCAGGTTCCCTCACCTACCAGCAGTCTGACTTCTCCAAATGGGGAAGACAATAACATTTTCTATATTGTAAGATCTTTGTGGGATTTAAATAGAGCAAGTAGTATAAAGAGCTTGGTACATGACCTAACTAAAAATAATCCTTAAAAAAATGGACCATTCATATTAGCATGAGCATTATCTCATTGGATTAAAATTAGGATGCATATCAATATTGATACCCATGTCTTTACACATTCTATGTCAACATCTGTATTGGCCCTTCCTGGTATATTTGGTTGACACTAAATCATCCTTAAGTATCCTGTTCAAATTACTTTTCTTCCAAGATACCTTCACTGTTCTCCCAGATGGAATGTATCTATCCTCCTAGTACCTTTTCAATCTTTTTCTGTTGGAATACTAGTCCCTCTAAGAGGCATTCATATATTAAAGTGCCCATCTGTCCTGCTACACTGAGATTACTGAGAGTGTGTACAAAGAGTCTACCTCTTTTCTATACCACCTATCAGACAAGCTGACAGAACTGGCCCTTTTAAAATGCTCTATGATTTTAAAAGAACTGAAAAGGATGCCTACCAGACAAACAGAACCTTGGAAGAGCCAAAGGTCTAATTACTAGAAGAAAATCAAGATGGAACCCTGCAATCTGGCTTCACTGTGCTGGTTATTGACAGTGTTTCTTTTCATAGAAGCTGGGCCAACTCTGCTAGGTTTGGGGCACTTAAGGAGATTTCACCAAATTACACCACATCTCTGCCTGCCCAGAACAACAGGAAGTAGTGTTTCTCTGCGTTGTTATGTTGTCAGATGCAGTGAAGACACTTGGGCATGTGACAGGAATCATGGAAAGAAGGCACATATCTTTTAAGTTGCTGGCATTGCTTTATTTAATTGCTTTATTGAAAGGAGAATTGGGTGCTTTGTGCCAGTCTTGTTCATTCCCTTTTATTTATGAAGGGCTCCTTTCCTCTTGGTATTTATTGCTCTGAGTCACTTCTCTGTGCACCAGATGGAAGATGCACAGACTCCTGGCTGCCTGTGAAGAAACGTGAGGCTGGGTGGGGCATCAGCTGAGAGTGGGGAGGGGAGGAAAGCAGAACTGAGGACATCTGTATTAGTTTTTAAATAGAATTAAGCTTTCAGTCTCCTCTCTCTAGTCCCACAAGGTTTGACCAGTTCTCTAGAGATGGTTATTCTTATGCTTTCCCTCTTAGCTCTTTGAGTCCAGGTATAGATTTGGAGGAGGAATATAATCCATGTGTCTTGTTCATTAAACTCATTAGGCTGTTGTTTAAGGAGAACAACTTTATGGCTGCAAATCCTCCAGAGTTCACTCCTGGCAGCCACCATTTCCAGTTTGTGCAGAACATGAGCCCTTAGGTCCAAGACGAGTTGTTCTTCAGGCATCTTGTTCCAGAATTGAAGTTTTCTTTATCTCAGGAAGGTCTGATTGGCTGTGTCTCTAGGTACCAGATATGATACTGCACCTTATCGGTCTTTCTAAGTCAGAACGACCATATCACTTAGGCCCAGAAACTTTGATAATCCCCAAAACCATGTCTTTTGGACTTGCTTCAGGTAATATCATTTCCATAAAGCCTGCTCCACAATCAGGATTGACATGCTCTTCTCCTTGGTTTGAGTTTTTCTCTTCCTCTTTCATATCTTTGCCTATTTTTTTTTTGCATTATAGATAAAGCTATTACCCCATGACTAACTTATAGATAGGACTTGAGAACACAGCCTTTGAGCTCAAGGAGAACTGACTTCAAGTAATGAGTCTTTCACTTTGAAAAACTCAATTAAATCTCTGAATATTGTTTTTCTATCTTCATTTAAAGGCCCCTTTAAAATTGTATAATATTTAATAGACATAAAAAGAAAATGCATAAGACATACATGTACAGCTTGATGAGTCCTTATGAGTGAATGTGTCACTTCCTACCAGGACAAGAAAATGAACTTTACTAGGACCCAAGGAGACCTCATTATGCCCTTTGTCATGACATTTCATCCCTCTTACCTGGATGTAGCTGTAATTCTGAATTATATGGCAATTATTTTTTTAAATTATTTTTGTTTTCTCACCTAAATATCCTTAAGTATTGTAGTTTAGTTTACCTTTTTAGAATATTGTTACAGTGTGATTCTGTAGTATGCATTCTTTTTTGCATGGGCTCATTTCCTCAATTTTATATTTGTGTGATTCAGGCACTTTATTATACATAGTTGTAATTCATTTGTTTTCATCATTGTATAGTATTTCATTGTATCAACATACCTCAATTTATATATAGCAAGTCTACTGGCTACATATTGGGGTTATTTCCATTTTGAGGTCATGGATTTTATCCTGGGGTGCAGATTTCCTCCTGTGCATGGAACTGTTTAGCCACAGGCATTAATTATCTTCAAATGCATAGAGAATGCAAAGTGTTCCAAAAGTGTGCCAGTTTATAATTCTACTAACAGTATGTAATAATTCCTAATAATTTTCATTTTCATGACCCTTCATATGGTCATTCTTTTAACTTTAAGACATTCTGTTTGGCGGATTTTAATTTGCATTGATTACTGATAGATTGTGTACCTTTCCATATGTTTACAGATTATCTGCTTGGGCCTTCCTTTTGTAGAAGAAATGTTAAAGTCTCTTCTGCAGTTTTCTTTTCTAATTTACTTTCATTTCCATGTCTCTTTTTCTGCTGAATTATATGTCTTATTTGTATTGATTTGTAAGAATTCCTTACATGTCCTGGATATGAGCCCTTTGTGAGTAAAGTTTATTAATATCTATTCACACTCTGTTACATGCCTTTTCATTTGCTTACTGGTACATCTTGAGGAAATGAAGTTCTTAATGTGGTCAAATTTATCAACTTAGTGCTTTTTATTGTCATCTTTACAAAATTTTAACTTAAACCAAATTCTGAGTCTCTTCTATTTTGTTCTGAAACATTATTGCTTCCTTTGCATATTTAGGTACATGATCCACCTAGAATTTTTTTTTTTTTTGGCCAGTGGAGGTGTGTGTTTGTTTATTTACAGTGTTAACATAGGACTCAAACTCATTTTTGCCATATACATACCTGATTATCACAATACTACTTAATGAAAAGGCCATCTTTCCCCCACTGCTCTGTAATGACACTTATCCTGAACCAAACGTCCTTACATTGTGTACATATGTTTCTATTATGAGTCATAGGTCTATTTGTCTAAACTGGTGTGAATAAAATATCAGCTTAATAACTGTGTCTTTTAAAAAGTGTTCTTACCTTGATTTTTTTCTTTAAGCTGTATTTGTTATTCATATCTCTTTGAATTTCTATTTCTGTTTTAAAGTCATATTGAAAATTCCTACAAAAAATATTTTGGGATTTATTTTAAAGCAAAATTAGTCTGGGAATAATTAAATACTTTTGTAGTAATAAGTCTTATAATTTATTACCAAGACATATACCTTTATTTAGTACTTTAAAATTTTCTCTAATTATATTCCATAATATTGTGTGAGTGGGTTTTGCACAGGTTTTAATAGATTCATTTGTATAAACTTGATATTTTTAACCTATTGTGAATGGTATTCTTTTATAAAACTCATTTTCAAACTGCCACTTGAATTTACAAATGCAATTGATATATATTATATCTAAGTATATTGACATTTTTTTATTATGTTTAGTTATTATATTTAGGTCATCTCACATATTAACCATTTTATTTTTTTTTCTTTTGCATTTCATTTAGTGCAATGGCAGCAAATTCTCTTGGCTTTTATTGGTGTGACAATGTCTGTGTTTTGTCTTTGCATTTTCCAACTCATTTGTTTGAATCAGGATTCTGATAAAGTCTACCAATAGCAAATTCTTGTTAAGACTTTTAACTCTCTTAACCTATAACTTTCTCTTCATTTTTTTCTTTTTTCATATATATATATATATATATATATATATTTTCATATATATATATATATATATATATATATTTTTTTTTTTTTTTTTTTGCAGCTACTATCATTTGTCCTGGGGAGTTTCTCATAAACTTAGTTTTGCTGATGTCAACTCTAGTGTGCCCCCAAAAGTGTTTCTCTCTCTTCTTTATCTTCCACAAATTGATAGTTGAAGGATTTACTGATGGAGATTCATTTATTTGGTTAAAGGATTCATATGTGATATTGAGTTCTCCCATGAGAAGACACATAATATCTGCCTCTTTTTTCTTATGATAACAGTTACTGATAATCAACTTTATCCTTTTTATATCAATTGCTCTCTATTCAATTTGGTTGTTTGAAGCTTTTCATCTAGTACTTTCTTCAAGAAGTGGTAAGAAAAATAATAGTCTTACACATTTATGGTTTGTTTGCAGCCTTTTTTCTTGAAAGATAGTTTAAGTAATTTATCAGCTCATATTTTCCTCCCTAGAAATTTTTGATATGTTATATCATTGTCTTCTGGAATAAATCACAGTTATTTAAAAGCCAGATAACTATATACTTTTTTTTTCTTTATAAGTGACTTGGTAATTTTTTCTGGATGTTCAAAAGATTTTTGCTACTTTTATAAATTCCTATTGTTTCTCTAGAATATATTGTTACTAATTGTTCCAGGTTGATTATTCCAGCTAAGTATTATTTAATATTTGTTTTGTCCTTACCTTGGATTTCTATTTTATTTCTTTAGAGTCTCCTAATATACATTCATTGTTCTTTACCTACCTTTTCTATCTTTTATTTTCTCTCAAATATTTTAATCTTTTCATTTCAGTTTGATTTTTATTTTTTTACTCTTCTTCTTCTAGCTCTTATTATCTGTTTTGTTTACTCTTTCGTTCTTCTTGGTTTCATTTTTATTTATGAAATACTTTTGTTTTCCTTTTCTTTTTTGAATTATATCACTTATTCCTGAATTTTCAATGTCATATATATGCCATTCTTTTATATCTTTTTAAAAAAAGGCCTTTTAATCTGGTTTAATGAATTAGGTTATCAGCTCTGTGTGTGGCCATATCTTTCTGGTAAAACTTCATTGTATCAAGGAATGCTCTCTGCTGTTTGTTTCTTTTGTATAAATCATAACCTATAGGATAGTGGTCCAGATCTATTCTGTCTCTTTTCTTTTTATATGAAATTAGTCTGATAGAACTTTTAGAAAGAATCCTTCAGTCTAGTATTTCTACCTTTGCCTCTCAAGAGCTCCTCCTCCTGTTTTTGTAAAGTATTAAAAAAAATTCTTCTTTTTTTCTGAGAACTCCTGGCTCTTCTTCTCTTCCCCACTTTCATCTGGCTCTTCTCTTTTCTCTACCCCTAGGGACTCTGTCCTACTCAATTTGAATTAGTTTTATAGCAGTCCTTCTCCTCTGTGGGGTTTCATCCTGGAAGGAAAGTTGAGCTGCTTAGTTTTGAGAATTTGTAGGGCCCATGCTCCTCCAGCCAATTCAACTTTACCACAGATTCTTGCCCTCAACTGTTAAGTCATCTTGTAAGAAACTCCTCCCTGTGAAGCCTCTAAGTTTCAAATAAGGCTTTATTATTTTTCAGAGAATAACTATTAGAGATTTGGGGTCTATCTTTTAAGGGCTACCCTCAGTTGCTTCCCTCTGCTTTTTCTCACATATGTGCTGCACTTTGTATGTCCAGTAGCCATTCATTGAAAGCATTGTGGTTTGAGTAGAAGGGGGCATCTTATTCTTCATTTTTATTTTAGGTCTTATACTTTGTCTCTTAATTTTCCAGTCTTGCTTTGATACCACCACTATCACTGATGAAAATTACCTGTCACTCTTGTTGCTATTCTTTAAGGTTATCTGCGTATTCTTTTGGTACTTCAAAGAACATTTCCTTTTTAAAAAGTTCAATATGATGTGATTTGCAATCGACTTAAACTTAAAATCTGTTTGGGTATCTAAAGCCTTTTGGACAATTGTCAACCATCATCTCTTCCTCCCATTTTTTCTTTTCTTCTTTGAAATCCCTCTGGGTTTTCAGTTTCTGTATATTAGACCTCCTTATTGTATCCTCTGGAATCCTACCTGCTTTACTTTCATTTATCTATGTCTTTCTCATTGTGCTATTTCCTGAATAGTTTCTTTAAATCCATTTTACTTTTCTCTCTCTCCATCTGTACTTAATGGAATGTTTAATCCAACTAATTCATACTTATTAAAAATCCTATAATTTCTAGTTATTGTCTAAATCTGCAAATTCAGCACTTATAATTCTTAGTTCTTTGCTGAAAATATTAAGCCTGACTTTAATATCTATGGAATAGTAGGGTAATTGTTTTTACAATCCATGTCTGAAAATTGCACTATTCAAAGTACTTGTGATCTATTTTATTTTTGCTTTCTGGTTTTCTTTTATGTTGAACTTAAATCTCTACTTCATTTAGTTATTATTGATTGTGTGTTGGCTTTGTATGTGGGAATTAATTTGTAAAAATAATTGGATGACTACTTTGCTGTTATTTTTATACTAAGTGGATTCTCAATTGCCCTTTCCAGGTGCCTGGGGGAACTAGTAATATAAGATTGTCTCAATCTAACTTTAGGGTTGGAGATTTTCTGGGTTATTCAGAGGACTTAAAACCAAACTGCATTCCTTATGCATGTGATTTCATTATTAATTCTAGGATCTAGTCTTTCCAGGTACCAATGTCTAGTTGTAGAGCAGGCCCAAGATGGCTATATTTAGATTGTCTCACTGAGGCTTCTGGCAGGCTATGTTTTTAATATGTAACCAAGGTCATAAACACTCTGATTCAGCATCGTTACTTAAGGTCATAAATATTTGCTAGCGAGCATGTGCCCACTTATGCAACCTATTGGCAATGGGTCTTCTTTGTCTGGCCTGCATATAAGAAAAGGCCTATGGATATGGATTAGGGGGGCTAAATAAAACTAGTTGGGGATTAAATAGAACTGAATGGGGTGGAAATAGGCTGAAACTGGAGGGTAGGGAATGCTGCTGCTTCTGAATAAACAATGTCTATCCCAACCGTGCCTCACATTGTCTTTCACCTGCTGCAATCCTGAATCGGTTTCTGGGGTCTGAGCCTCCACCCCAACATTAGTGTAGTATACTTTATTAGAACCTTAACTTAGGCAAGGCTTAGACATTATCCATTGTCTTCCCAAACCTATTTGATATATAAAAAGTTCTGCTCAACCTCTTGGCCCCTTTTGTTGCATTAGTAAATATCCATATATAGACTTTTCTGGATGTCTATTTTCTCTTAGTTATTTGCTTAATGATTCCATTTTAACTTGATTGCTCTTTAATGCCTTCAGATGGTAATGATTTCCATAATTCTTCTAGAATTTTAAAATTAGCATAATTGAACTTTTCTTTTTTTCCTTCTTCCTTTTGCTATCATTTGATACCAGGGATTGAGCTCAGGGGCACTTAACCAGTGGATCACATCTCAAGCCCTTTTCATTTCTTATTCTGAGACAGGATCTTGCTAAGCCCCTTTTGTTTATTATTTTGAGAGAAAGGGTCTTGCTAAGATGGTTAGGGTCTTGCTAAGTTGCTGAGGTTGACCTTGAGCTTGTGAAATTCCTGACTCAGATTTTCAAGCTGCCTGGATTACATGTGTATGCCACCATACCCAGTAACTGAACTTTTGGGGAGGAGAATGAATCAGTATAGCTTTTATACCTTTGATTCTCAACAGTATGATCCCCTAATCCACTATCATCTGGTAAATTAGCATTCATAAAAATTGATCTTGTTTGTTATGAGACTCAAATATGTAAACAAAAATGCATAGTACATAGTGAACTCTTGATTAAAAATAACAATAATACTAATTATTATTATTATTATCATTTATTTTATTAGGAAGTACTGAGTCTTACCAATTATTATAACTGTGCAGCAATTATTAAATTTCTCTGGGTAATTATATAATTAGCACCTCATTGAGAACTTCAAGGTATATAAATGGAAAGAAAACATTTCCTACTTAAGCATACTTCTGTTACTGAAAAGATTAGAAAAGGATTGAGGGGAAGACAAATAATGGTTAGAACTCTTCTTCTTAGAAGTTTCAGCCAATTGTCCATTAATTATAAAAGAGATGGATGGATATCTGTTCGTTTTTTAAAATCATGTTTGTATTTTAATTTCTATTTCTTGCTGGAAAATAAATACCATTGTCCTTTCTGGTCTCCATCTACTTAACATTTTCCCAGATTATATGGCCTATAGGAGAGGCAACACAGTGCATTAATTTCCTAAAATATGGAATGAACTAAAGGTCATGAAGTCCATAGGGCACTTTAATTTCCTCCTCTGTCTTTCTGTAAAGAGTTCCCTACTGGCAGGAGTGACTGCCAACTTTAGTGACACTTGAAATGAGACTATATCAGTTTGGAGATTTAGATACCTCTCCTTCCATAACCAATAGCTCTAATGGTTTTTGCTTTCCTGTTCAAGAGAAATAAAGGGCATCATGCGCCCTTCAATGCAAATCCTGCAACATTCATCGTGAGACCAAAACGTTATGAAAGGAACATACTTGTTTTCCACTTCCAGATCTTGTACTGAAAGCTGTGCAATAACAACAGTAATAAAAATTATTATTATAATCACTGGCATCAATGGCTAAACACATTGCATATTTTAACTCACTGTGATCATCATTTAAGTAATCTAGACTTTGGAAATTATGATTATACCCATGAAGAAATAAATGCAACAAAATTTTAATCAGTTATCCAAATTCACACATTTAGTAAGTTCTCACTAACCTTTCTAAATTTATATTTTCCACCTGTAAAATGGTAAATAGTGATTAGCTTTGATGGGATGATTGGATAAGGCAATTATGTAATATTCCTTGTGTGTAATTAGCATTCAGTATTTTGGGTTGCTTACATAGACTTGTCACAGAATTGTAGAGTCCACTAGAATATTTCTTCTTCAGGTGGGTTATCTTAATCATTGTAGTATTTCAGTGCCTAGCACAGTGCCAGAGAAAGTAATGGTGCCCAGTAAGTATTTGACAAAATGTAATCACCTAAATCTTAGAGTAAAATAAGAACAGTGGAAGATATCGAATGCATCATGATTTAGTGAAGGAATTCTTTTTCAGGGGATCTCTGAAGAGGGAGGGCAGTTAGTGCACCATTTTCATAAGGCAATTGTGTTAGTCAATTTTCCATCACTGTGACCAAAATACCTGAAGAGAACTACTTAGAGGAAGAAAGAATTATTTTGGTTCATGGTTTTGGAAAATTCAGTCCATGGTGACTATAAGGCAGAAACATCATGGTCGAAGGGCGCATCGGAGGAAAAGTGCTCAGCACGTGGCAGCCAGGAAGCAGAGTGGGGCAGGAAAGAACTGGGGAGAAGTAAACCCTTCCTGGGCAAACCTCCAGTGACCTGCTTCTTCCAACCAAGTCTCACCTCCACTGGGAGTCCCCTGGGAGTAATCCGCTGATGAGGTTAGAGCTTCACGATCCAATCTTTGCCTAAAAGCACTGCCTCTGAATCTTGCTGCCTTGGGGACCATGCTTTCAACACATGAGCCTTTGGGGGACATTCCAGGCCCACACAATAACAGCAACCCATTCTTTTGATAGAGAACTTGATTAGAGAATTCTAATCTTAGAAAAATCATTCTTTATAGTCATGCAAATAAATGATCTGCAAGATGAGGGTATTAGCTCTGATTTTGTCCTTTGGAAGTACATGAAATAAACTAACTAACTTCCTTCCTTCCTTCCTTCCTTCCTTCCTCCTTTCTGAGTCGGCCTTCATTATATTGCACTACAGCTTCACTTAGCACCTTCCTTTTCAGGCCAGATTTGCTCAGCAGCTTCTATTACTCTCATGTAAACCAGATGTCAGCTGAGGACACTCTACTCTTTGAGATTTAAATAAAATTGGCTAGAGCCTCTTATCCCACATCCTGTGGGAAATCCAATGCCCAACCCATAATGTGATTTCAATTCTTCTTTGTGAATTCCTAGGGACTTTGTTTTAAGGTGACCTTTGGTTTTAGGGTCCTAATTCTGTAGCACTCTGCTGCACACATGCTCTTTTGCCTTGGATCTTCTTGACCCTTCATGTTATTGTCTTGACATGGCACTCATTGCCTCGAGTCCTCTAAACCGCTCACACAGAACATTTGGGTGCATGGCAGAGTTTACCAATGGTGTTAACAGAGGCAGTTTCTCCTGCCATACACAAACAAATTGAAAACAAAATATTTAACACTATTAATTCTGCAACTGGGAATTTGTTGTAATCTTTCTCCTTAGATGATGTCTTTTAGCATGTTGCCACCACTGTTTCTCTTCATTGATCTACCTATTTCCTACTATTTTCTCTAGTGACATTCAAATACCTGCTTATTCCTTACATAAATTTCTCTTCTGCGAACTCATGCTCACAAAGTCTTTTCTTCCATGGCAAAACTATTTATCAAAATATTTTCCTAAATAACAAAATTACCTTTCTAACAGCCCCCCCTGCCACATACTTATAATGTGATTTCAATTCTTCTTTCCTCTGGATGTCCTTATTAAATATGTCTTTTTAAAAATTGTTGCTAATGTCTCTTTTGGCATAGATCTCCCAGAAGGAACATATTGAAGGCTGAGAAAACACCTTTAGTAATGTAAAATATACCTGATAGAGTTTCAAAATGGTACCCAGATAGGACCCTGCATATAATATAAATGCCAGACATGAGTAACATGGTGTCTGGGATTTCTTCTCCCTCAAGGTGTTTCAGGCAGCTAGAGGTTTAATTTAATATGTATGCACCAGGAGACTTCTTAGTTGTTACAAATATTCTGCACCAGGGACAAGATGCAGACACCTTGGGTGCATGATTCCCATTCTGAGTGATGAACGTGTGTTTTTAATCTGTATGTAGCTGGGTTGAGTTCTATTAATGTCAAATGCATACTTTTTAATATATGCTTGATTGCTTATGTATGTCAAATGTGTGCTGGACTTTTAAAAGCATAGGAAAGCAATCGAGAGATATAGAGTGATACTAACCAGTTTGTAAAAGCCCAGTTTGGGTCCTCCAGTCACTATGTCTGTAGACAGCTTTGGAGATACCTAGAATGCTAAGTCAAGTTTGTATTAAAAAATTAGCAGCTTAATGGATAAAGGAACCTGAGATGCTTTAAGTCATGCTAGTGTATATTTTCTAAGCACTCATTTAAGGCCAAGTACTATATTAATTAATTAATAATACATTATATGCATTATCTTATTTCCTCTTTCCTAAAGCTTAGAGGTCTCTTTATTCTCCTCATTTTATAGATGAGGAAATTTGGGCATGGAAAGATGAAACAATGTACTCAAGGTACCACATCTAAGAAACAAGAGAGCATAGAGCCAACTCAGTCTGACCTGGAAGTCAACACCCCTAACCACTGCAATATCCTTCCATCTATCCTACCCAGGGAAGCAGGAGGAAAGAAAAAAGCAGGAACATTCTTCCTTATAATTTTTATCGTTTTTCAGGGTGTCTGAACAGTCTCCTTTTGGGTCTCTAACATACCATTATTGGCAAATCAAAACCAGGTGGCTGGTCAATTTTTTAAAGAGCACCTGGGAGCCAAATTCTTTCTTCGTTTTTCCCTTGTGGGAGCCAGGGCTGCACAAGAAGTTATAGCAGAGTTTATTGAATTTTAAAGAGGAGAGAGGCCATGGCTCAGAGAGGGCATGAAGAGGTTACCAGAGAGTTGTAGGAGGTCACAGCTATCAGAAATGAACTGGCTTCCATCTTGGTCTCTGCAGAAATGTCAGTCCTTTTCAAACAGGATAATTTTGCATCTTGATTAAAGTGTCTCAGGAGATGAATCTCATTAAATAGAACCAATGGTTGAAAGCATGTAATTAAGCTAAAACATTTTTGTTCTCCTTAATGCCTTAAATACCTATTTGTGTGGAGGCCTGACCATCAAATAACTTCCTTAGGCAAAAGAAGCAAGAGCTGCAGTAGTAAGAATTTTCTGAATGATTTCTCAGTCCTTATATTTCCCCAAGGGCTTAGTCTTCCTTCCAACACTCTACTCCCATGTCACCCAAAGTACAAACACACACATACACACTCACAGAATAGATTATCTGAATCAGAGATGCTTGGGATTTTACCTGATTCATTGCTACATTAACTGATTTATTCATTCAATAATCTAGCAAATGCCTACTCTGTATCAGTCATGAAGACCCCAGGAGTATGTAAGACACAGTCCTTGCCCATGGGAAATTGGCACTCTGGTAGGAAACAGAGTAGACTTCCTTTGGTGTTGTGCACAGATACATCCTGAGTCCCTTTACCTCTCTAATTTCCGTTTACATTCTCATATATGTGAGCCTGGCCATGCTTATGTATTTACACCACTTCTATGAATATGATTCTCAAATATCTATCCCCTGTCCAGTTCCTCTCTTCAGAGATTCACACCCATATACCTGTCTATAATATTTTCTTATCTTAAATGATTCACACAAATTACCCTGTTCACATGTCCAAAACTCAACTCTCAATTGTTCTCACAAATCTTTCCCCAATCTTTGTAAGTGGGCCCATATTCCATTTACCTGGGAATCCAAATCAGAAACCAGGGGCACTGAACTCCTTTTTCCTTCTTACCTACAATGAATCCACAAGCTCTCATCATGCTACTTACAGAGATCATTTCATTGAATTATGTCTCTGTGATATTGTGAAATACATATTTGGCCTTGACTCCAACCTCTTCATCCCCACCCCCATTTCCTGTAATACTACTCCTAAAATCCTTGGAATCTTCAAAGCAATAAAGGTCTTTGTGTAAGAAATGAGTTGACTGATACCTGATGGTCCCCAGGTTGAGGGCTGGTTGTTGGACTACAAGTTGGGACTTGTAACCCAATCCTCCAACCCCCAGGAAGGGGAGAGGGTCTGAAGATTTAGTTGATCACTAATGGCCAATAATTTAATCAACCATGTTTATGAAAGGAAGTCTCCATTAAGAAAAGCAAATGAAGAGGATTCTGAGAACTTCTAGATAACTAATCATATGGAGACTCCTGGAGGCTGGCTCACCCAACGAGGGCATAAAAGCTCCACATCCTTCCCCCATACATTGCCCTATGCATTTTTAACCTGATCTTCATCCTTATCTGTTTTAATTTTTTTACAATAAACCACAAAAAATAAGTAAATGTTTCTCAGAGTTCTGTGAACCACTCCAACAAAATAATTTAATCCAAGGAATGGTGTGAAGAACCCTGATTCATAGCCTGTCATTTAAAAAAAAAGCACAGGTAAAACAACTTGTGGCTTGTGACTGGCATCATCCCTGGGGCTCTTCCCTGTGGGACTGAGCCCTCACCTTGTGGGATCTGATGTTATCTCCAGGTAGGTCGTATCCGAATTGATCTTTATTAAAGAATGCTACCTGGAGTCCCATGCAGAATAGATTATTTGTTGGAGGTGAGAAATCCCCACAAAGTTTGGGGTCACAGAAGCATTCTGTGTTGCAGAGACTAGTAGGAGAACTGAGTTTTGTTTCCTGGTCACTCTGCAGTCCTGCCACTGCTATCCTCCAACCTTGTCATCTTTCCTCAGCACTACTGTGATGTTTTCTAAAGAGTCTCCTGGCTCCCACTCTTTTCATTTCCAGCCTGCGCTTCACACATCTGCCTCAGTGGTCTTTCTGAAAGATAAATTGAGCTATTGTTCATTTGCATAAATTATCATAATGTTCACAGTGATTCCAGTGATCTACTCAATCTAACTCACATCTAGCCCCTGCCTAGCCCAACCTCTAAGAAACTGCAGCCCTCACAGGCGGTTTGGCTTAATATTGGTATCAGACTGTGGTGGGGAGAATATGTAAGAGATCCTAAGGTGCCCAGCCTTGTACTATGTGATTTAGTGATAAGTTTTATCATCTCAAACCCCAGCCTCCTACACAGGAGGCAGTAATATACCCATTCTGCAGATGGAAAGATACAGGTGTGGGATCACCCAACTAGTGACTGATGGAACCTAGGCTCCATCACAGCGTTCTTCACTTCAAGGCAGACTCCATGTTGGATTTATATCTGCCATGCTTCTCAGTACCTGACAAACATACTACCTTAAGTAATACAGTGTTGGGTACTATTTGAATAATAACTTGAACTCAGAACTGCAAAGCCTGGCTCTTTTCAAGCTACTGTGAGACGATATGTCCCCTTCTACTGGGAAGCTTTCAGGAATCTGAAAACTACATGAAGGTCCTGGCCATGCAGGAGAATTTTTGAACTTGTATAGCAGTAACTGTTGACCTTGCATTATAAAAGAATCACATAGAGAGTTTTTAGAAAAGAATTCTGGTGAGGCCCTACCCATAGGGAGTCTTATTGAACTGGACTGTGGTAAAATCAGCTCTAGGTGTACTGGTATATTTTTTTTACATATGTTCCAAAAGTGATTTTCTTCTCCAAGGATTGGAAAGATTTTCTGGCTCCAATAAAGAGGATCCTCTTGAGCTTTTTCTCTCTCTTTAAGCCCCTAGGTCAGGTGAACAAGAGTTTCAGTGCTGGCTGATTGGAATATGAGTGGTCACTTGGATGAGAGACTATTTTGAGAGGCAGCCACAATAAGGAAGGTTTTCTGGAGGCTATTTTCTTGCACAGGATCATGTGAATGATATTTTCAGATCTATTTCAAGAATTCATTTTGTGCTGAGCCACCCCCAGGTAAATTCAGTTCACAGCTCTCATTCGCCAATCCTCAGAAATTTCTTCTTTAATAGGACATGGGTGTAAAATCAAGAAAATAGTACTCCATTTGTGTATGATATATCAAAGTTCATAAGTATCTCCTACTGTTATGTTTAACTAATTAGAACAAATAAAAATTAAAAAAAAAACAGAAAAAAAATAGGACATGGGTGGCTCCCAAAGGATGAGATCCCATCCATCCTTAGAGGCTTCTTTGGCAGCAAGTTTGTAAGCCTCATTAAGTCCTACAGGGATTTGGGGGGTGGGGTGAGGATTTAAGGATAAGAACTGAATAGGAAAAGAGGATGTTACTAAGCTCTCCCACTTTCTTACTTCATGAGTGGACCCTTGTCCCTCAGCACATGAAACTGGGAGTTGAAATGAACTGCTTTTCAGTTTGAAGAATGGGAACAGCAGTTGTGTTTACGGTCCATGAGTCTTACTTTGTTGAAAGATTACATTGACAATGGGACCATCCTACCCCTTAGTATCAACATAGCCTCACCAATCATGGTTACCAGCACCAAAGTCATTTGCTCCTTTTTTGATGATAGAACCAAATGGTTAGGCCTGGCTCCTGAAAATCTCTACCCTTATGAATGAAATGACTTTGATCAGTTAATTTGCATCAGTTTCTCTGTCTATAAAATGTGTACATCATTCATGTCACAGTGTTGTTAGGGGATTAAAAGCATTAATGTGTAAGGGAATAAAGTATCTCCTGGAATTTCACAAATACTGTATGAATATTTGTTTTAAAATGTCATAAAATGAAGACAAAAACCAAATGGATGATGTGCCAGCCCACCATGCTCATGTGGAAACAAGAAAGTATCATATCTTCAAGTCTTGTAACATTTTTTGTCTTCTGCATCCTCTACCCTGTGGCAGAGTGGAGAAGTCCTCTCTGCTTGCTCATCAGCATTGGTTCCTCTAATGGGCCTGGGGTTTAGCTATAGGCTTTTGGTGTCTGAAAGGCTTTCCCTCCCATTCACTTCCACAGCATGTGATGTGCCACTCCTCTAGCTTTCATGGGAAGTACATCCACTCCACAACAACATCCTAAATCATGGCTGTCTTCTGTTGAGCACTTACTGTGTTGATTATTAACTATAGTGACACAGTATGTCCTAAAATTCTAAAAGCATGTGTAATTCTAATTTAGAGTACAAGAGACCAAGGGTCATAAGGAATTCCTTCCTTTATGTAATGCCACTTTCTAAGACATTAAGAAGGGAGTCACTTCAAGGACCACAGGCACCAAAATAATTAAATACTGCTTCAACCACATTTTTATGTTTTTTTTTAAAAAGTATCACAGTATTTACTACTTTCTCATTTTGCAAACAAGGAAACCAAATTTCAGATAATTTAAAGGGCATGTCCCAGGTGACATAGCCAGTACAAAATTAGAACCAAAATCTAGATGCCCTAATTGGAATCTCACTTCCTGTTTGTGGTACCGGTTACTGTCATTGCCTTGTGGCTTTCTTAGTACAATATTGAAGTCTGACATGCAATAGGTGATAATCAAATAGCTTTTGAATGAATGATTGAAAAAGTGAAGGCTGTATCTGGTCCCCTTTTAATCTGTTTTTCTATTTACCCTCAAGATGGCTAATATTGGTTGATACTCAGGAAACAGCTCACCTATTCTGTGGCCTCCGGACAGCTTCTGATGTCTCAAACCCACAGAAATATAGCCACCTTTCATTCCACTCTTACTAGATTATAGCAACATAAATTTTAAATCCAGTTAGTTTTTGAGTATATATGATCCATTAGGTACTTATTTATCATATAAAATCCTTATAGAAAATTTAAAGGTTTTATTTACAAATGAAAAGAAATAAGCCCTCAAGAATAACATGACTGACAGAGCTAGTTGAGTGGGATCTGGCATTCCATCCCAGATTTATCTTACTTCTAAAGGTGAGGGTCACAGTGCTGAGCTCTCCTGCTTCTCAAAAAGCTGAGGATGACTGCCAAGAGCTTACTTTTTTACCCATCCCTCCCAGATGACATTTGCATTTTAATAAGATCCTTCAACACTTTAGCTCAATGGTTCTCCAAGTGTCATCCATGGGTCTCTGGGGCCCTACAAACTTTTCAGGAGTTCTTCAAAGTCAAAAGTATTTTCATAATAATACTAGGATATTATTGACCATTTTCACTAAGTTAACATTTGCACTGATGCTGCAAAAGCAATGGTGGATCTAACTGCTGGCACTTGAGAATAAATTAAGGCAACAGTAATCAACTGTCATTGCAGACTTCAACACTGCGCTCATGGGGAGGTTTTCATAAGATTACTTGTGAAGAAGCAGTAAGTATTGTTAATTTTGTTGAATTTTGAACCCTGAGTGTACAGACTTTCAAAATATTTTCTGTGATGAAATGGAAACCACACATAAATCACTTTGCAGCATATTGATTTCTCCCAGGAAATGCATTTGTGCAGTTGCTTGAGCTGTGAGCTGAACCAGCCATTTTTGTCATGGAATACATTTTTTTTTCTTGAAAAAAAATGACTGACAGACAAACTGGTTATTCAGACTTGGCAGACATTTCCCCAAAAAGAAAAAAAAAGTGAACAAAGTAAGCCTGTCACTTCAAGGAAAACAACTGACAGAACTTGATGTCAATGATAAAATTTGAATGTTGAAGCAAAAATTAGAATATTGAAAAATTGTATCTGCCAAAGTAAGCTTGATTCCCAATACTTCAAGATTTTTTTGATAGGATCAGTGGTGATATCAATTGTTGTAATATTTTTTATTTTGTCTAATAAAATATGTCAAAATTCAGAAGATCTGCATAAATCATACTTTCCAAATGATCAAGTGTGATGTTAGAAAATCATGCCTGGGTAAAAAGATCCATTCAAAATTCAAGACAATTAAATGGATTTTAAAGAAATAGAGTATGAAAAGTTCACAGATGTGGATACAGATTCCACAGCACAACTAATCTGCTTCAGTGTTTTTAAAGGGGGGGGGGAAATAGCCTCTTTAGTTATCTTAAAAGACTAGTGGAGCACTCCTCCTGCTTCCAATTACATTTTGTGTGAGGCTGGACTTTCTTCATCACCTTCAACCCAAACAACATATCTCAACAGATTGAAAGCAGAGGCAGATGCTAGAATCCAGCTGCTTTTTATTAAAACAGACATTAAAGAGCTTTTCAAAGATGTTAAACAATGCCAGTCTTCTCACCAAACATTTTTGTTTTGAAAATGTATATTTTTCTGAAAAAAATAACCTATGTTTACATGTAATAATGAATTATTTAAGGAATTAACAAATTATTCTTTTTAAATAGTGTCAGCCTTAGTTATAAAGATGACAAATATTGAGAGATCTAAGTCACACACATAAAGTCTCTTTGGGGTCTTTGATTATTCTTAAAACTGTAAAGGAGATTTGAGAACCAAATGTTTGAAACCACTGCTTTAATTAGAGGAAGTGATTATTTGGGTGTTTTTTTTATAAATCAGTGGGGTGGGCATTGACCAAGAGGACTTTATATGCTCCCTCCAAAAATCAAATGAACACCCTCTGCCTGTTCTTCTGAGAACATTGGTTTCCAGGAAGCCTGCAGTCAAGAATTGAGTTCTGTGTCCTCTCTGTGTTACCATTTTCACTGCCTCAGTTCATTCTGGTGCCCAGGCATCAGCTCAGTGCAGTGTGCATTTGAGTCAAATGATTTCATGGATCATGACCTTTGGCCTAGAGGAATGGGCACTGGCAGGGGGTGGGGATCTCTCTATAGTACTGCAGGGAGTACTTCTAACCCGCCGTGTGCATCTCAGCCCAAGAATGCTTAATGCCTGAGTCTAAGAGTCTATATCCAGTTAATCACCTTGCCAGTCACTTGAGTGGACAGCCCTTAGGACAGGAAGGGAGAGGCCTGGGAGGCAGAGCAGAATAAACATTGTAATCCAAATCAAGACTGAGGCTGTTCTTGTGGCCACTGCTCCCACTGCTGCTGCCCATGGCTGCCCTTACTTTATTCCACTGCCCCTTGAGGGCGCCTCCTTCCCTGTCCTTCCCACACCAGAAGCCAGTCTGGTGTGTGAATTTGTGGGTTGGACTTTAATTGCTAGTTTTGCTGGGTTGCTCGCCTCCCTCTAATTTAGCTTCGACACAAATAGCTAGAAAGCTCACTTGCAAAGCCCACACTCCCACAGCAGGGCTCTGAGTTGGTCTCCTTCTAGAACATGGACTTCTATTCAGTCAGTAGTTACTCCCTAAGCATCTACTTGGTGCTTAGCACACCTGTGTAGAATGAATTCTGAAAAGCTAATTGACAAAATCATAAAGGCTTGGAATTTGCAAGAATCTCAGATCATAATTGTACCCTCATGCAAGGATTTTCAGTCTCTGCTTAGAGCACTACAGTGATGAAGAGTTGACACCTCTGGAGGCACTTAAAAAAAGACAACTTTTGTTCATACAAAATTCTTTCTGCTCTCTGAAACAGACAGCATAGCAAAGTGGTTAAGCCACACAATCCTGAGTTTTAGTCCTACCTCAGTCACTATATGTGTAATCTTGAGATCGTTGCTTTAGCTCTGTCTCCATTTTTTTAATCATATAAAAAGAAAATTAAACTCATCACACAAATGACTGTTGTATTAAAAGTATGCTTTTGAAATTTATTGTCCATGTACTAGCACAAACTTAGTGCTTATTAAGCCAATTCTTCCCTGGATTCTCCTTTTACCTTTACCAAATTTAGTGGCTTCAGGCTATTTTGGAAATGAAATAATGGAAATAATGCCTACATCATTATTGAGTGGGTGGTGGTTGCTTCTTAAAAGGTTGTTGCAAGAATTAAATACAGAAGATACATATGAGCTCAGAACTGGGCTCTGTGCCTGAGCTGGGTACATGGTCGACTTTGTTGGATGCCTCCTTGGCAAAGAATTTTGTCCACATTTTAGATCTACAGATTCAAACCTTTATTTTGGATAGATACTTCATTGCAACATCTCCCATAGCTCTTCCCTCCCGTGCTGTGGACCTGCCCATGTATCCAAGGCATTTATCACATGGGGCTTTGAAGACCTTTTCTTACCCTGGGAATGTTCCCTAGCTGGCCTTCAGATTCTCAATGTTCCTTTGACGACGTGATTGTCAGATTTAAATTTGCAACTCCATGTGAAAATTGGTCTGCAGAGTGCTTGGAGACTATCACTCTCATCGAATGTGACACTGAGACCTTTTGAAAGCAGCCAAAGAAGCCTTGCCATGGTGTTCATCCATATTACACCCACAATCACCTTGAACCCTACAGCTGTTTTCACATTGACTGCTGGTAAGCCATGCCTCCCAGCTCCAGACTCATGAAATTTGTTTTTAATCATGTGCATAGGACAATTTTCGTTTTTTATTTTCAGCTTTATGGAAGTATAAATGACAAAATTGTATGCATTCAAAATATACAACATAGTGTTTTGATATGCACACATTATGGACTGATCACCACAATCAAGCTAATTAACATCTATCACCTCACAAGTTTGCCTTTGCATGTGTGTGCTAGGAATACTTAGATGCACTACTTTTGCAAATGTCAGGTGGATAGTATGTTGTTCTTAACTACAGTCACTGTGCTGTAGATTGTATTTTTTCTTTTCCTCTGATAAAAATCATTCTTATTAATTTGACCCATTTTTGTCTGATTCCTTTAAAAATAAATCTATATTTGATATTCAACATATGATCTGTTACTATCTCTGTTTACATAAATTAACTTATTAATTTAAAGTAAAAAACTTATTAAAGAGAACAGACCAAGCCAGATCTCCATGGGGGGAAATCTAGATGGATTTTGACCAACATTATGGGGATCTGGTCACACGGCTGCAAACTCCACACTGAAATACCATCCAGCTTACAGTTCTTTACAATTTCACATACTCATTGCTTGAACAACGAGGAAAGGAGGAGGTGATCTCATTCCATCATGTCACAGGGGAAAGAATATAGCAGAGAACAAGTATTTGAATCTCAGTTCTTTTTCTTTTCCTTTTTCTTTTCTTTCTTTCTTTCTTTCTTTCTTTCTTTCTTTCTTTCTTTCTTTCTTTCTTTCTTTCTTTCTTTTTTTTTTGTACCAGGTATTGAACTCAGGGGCACTGTACCACAGAGCCACATCCCCAGCCCTGTTTTGTATTTTATTTAGAGACAGGGTCTCACTGAGGTGCTTTGTTCTTCGCTTTTGCTGAGGCTGGCTTTGAATTCTCGATCCTCCCACCTCAGGCTCCCAAGCTGCTGGTATTTCAGGCATGCATCACCACACCTGGGTGCACTTGCTATATGCTTTGTGGAAAAATATTTCTTTGCTCAAGTTCAAAAAAGACAACACTAGTACATTCTTCCTCATTTATTGAGAAGGTTAATAATGGAAATTGTAATAGTTACAGATATTATTTTATTTCAACAACTAGACTAAAAAAGAAAAAAGATAGGGGCTGGGGCTGCAGCTCAGTCTTAAAGTGCTTGCCTCGCATGCATGAGGCACTGGGTTCGATCCTCAGCACCACATAAAAACAAATAAATAAAGATTTTTTTTTAAAGACTACCTTGCTGAGATAATATATGTGAAAAACACTTTGTATCATAAAAATTTGGGTTGATATGAACTGTTATTATGATTTAGTTTACCACTAAGAAATTCTACTAAAAAAGAAAATTAGGTTTATTATGTATGTGATTTGTCCTCAGTAAACCCACTGGCCTCTTAGTAACTACAAATTCACCTTTCTTTTCAATACACTTAAAAAGTCACCTTTAAATCTGTTTGCCAAGTTTAACTTTAAGCATGTTAAGTTTGTATCTGGAAGCATTTTTTTTCTTCAAAAAAGTCAAAATATTTATCCTTTCCCAGGTTTCTGGCACTTCCTCCATCAAGAAAGGTGACATTGATTTTTTTTTAACCTATAAAATGCTATGTGAGACTGAGAGAAAGTAGACAGTAACTAGACAACTGTATAAAGTGTAGTCAGGTATTAAAAGGAATGGCAGACAGAAACAAACTTGGACAATGTGGGCTACAGATATCAGTGAAGGCCCCATGAAAGGACTGTTAACTCCAAACCCCAAGAGATCAAGGTCTCTGATTGTGAACTTTCCATAACTGAGAACTCTTGGTGCTCCTGGGAGTCTGTCTTCCCTCTCCCATGCCTGCACAATCTCCCCTCTGTGTGCATTGGTGCCCAGGAGCCAAGCTGATTCTTGGGCTATCTGGTTCACTCCTGCCAGCTTCTGGTCAGTGCCCTGATACACAATGAACTAAGAGAAACCCTCGGAGAAGCCTGTGAGGAATCTTATAATGACTGAGGAGCTGATAGGTTGCATTGCCCAGTATGTCTACAAATTTCAGCTGAAATAAGCCCTGGCACTTTTGTCCAAAGACTTAACTGGTTCTTCAGTTTATGTGTGTTACAAGCATATATTGAGCACTAATTCTATACCAGGCACTGGGTCTAAGCTGGAGCTGCAAAGGGAAGCTCAACATGTTCCTAGGAAATTTTTTACAGAAGGTGGTGTTGAGTAGAGTTTTGAAGCAGCACTAGATATTGACTGGAAGAAAAAGACTGGCAAGGGGAAATAAAGCATGCCAGATAGTGGAAAGACCAGAGGGAACAGAGGCAGAGAAGCATGAAATACCTTGTCAAATTTGGGAAACTGCAAAAGCCTCTGGATGACCAGTTAATACGCTGACTGTGAGAGAGAGATGGGGCTAAGCTGGAGAGGTGGGCAGCAGCCAGATGGTGAAAAACCACAGTGCTAAGATAGGGAGTCCTGAAAGCTACAGTGACCCATTGAAAGATTTTAATCAGCTAAGTGAAACGGTTATAACATTGTTTTAGAAAGAGGGCTCTGATGAGAGGTGTGGAGGATAAATTGCAGAAGACACATTCTGAAACTAGGAGAGAACAGGTAGGAGGCGTGGCAGTAATGAAGTCTGGAAGGAGTGAATACTGTCTAAAGCAGTGGCCATTAGTGGAAATGGAGCAGAGGGGCAAAGGCAAATGATACTACAGGAGGTTGAATTAGTGGCCTTCATGACAAAAGTGATGAGATGGGAAGAAAGGGATTTTGGTGGAGGGAGGAGTCTAGGGCAATTCTCATATTTTTCAGTTGGTTCACTGAATGATTAAATTTCCTTTCACTGCAATGGGGAATAAAGAGGGAGGATCAGGTTTGGGAGGTAAGATGATGAATCCAACCTGTGATGTATTGAGATCTAGGATTTCCAAGGGCAGACCAATTGGCAGTCTGATGTGAAGGAAAAACTCATTTGAGAGGTGGGAGAGTTAATTTTTCAGTGCATAAAAATGGGAGTTTAAAGCCATGGTTGACATGGCAGTGCAGATACCATAACTAATATTTTGTTGCGTCTATCTAACCAACCCAGATACTTCTTCTCTAAGAACTCTCCCTACCTTGATACAGGGGTGGATATGTTTGTACTGTGTGACCCATCATACTGTCTTAATGGACATATTTAACTGAAACCAATCAGATAATATCCAGGTACTTTGCGATTGAAACATCCTTGCAGAATATACAAGTGTTTTCATTGTGAAAATATAAAGTTAAGTAGAATGGGACAACCTTAATTGGCTAGGAAAAAACTAAGTCAAGGCAGGTGGGGGGAGAACTGGGGAGAAAGATAAAAGAGAAGTTCCATACTTTCTTATAGCCTTTGAGACATTTCTTCATGAAAGCCATGAGATGATTAGGGAAGTATAATTACTGACTTCCCAAATTGATCCACAGATTCAATGCAATCACTGTCAAAATCCAAGGATGCCTCTTTCCAGAAATTGACAACTGATTCTAAAAATTATATGGAAGTATAAAGGAACTAGACTAGCCAAAACAATCTTGAAAAAGAATGTTGGAGGGCTCACACTTTTTATTTTATAACTTACTCTAAGCTACATTGCTTGAGAAAGTGTGGCACTGACATAAGGATAGATATATAACTTAAAGGAATAGAATTGAGAGTCCCAAAATAAAACTATCACATTTATGGTCAATTGATTTTTAACAAGGGTGCTTTGGAATTTATATCCTAAAGAAGATTCCACATCTTCTGACTCCAGTACAGTGTTCTTTACACTAAACAACATTGACAGAAAGAAGAGAGTAGCCTCTTTTGTGTTGGGGAAAAGGAATATGTGATAGATGGGGCTGAAGGGGACAGACGGCACTATTCAATTCGAGGGGCTTTAATATAGTCCAGTGTAGAAAAGACCTAAAATCCTGCCTATATGTAAAAGATTCCATGATAATGAGAACACACAGATAAAAAAAATGGATAGAGGAAAGATGCTAACTACAGCAGCAATCATGACAACACAGCCAACAACATTTACTAGATGCTTGGCACATTGCTAAATGTTTTATATTTATTAACTGACTTGATACTCGCCCAAACAATAATCATCATCTCATTATGTAGAGGAGAAAACTGAAGACCGTGTTTATATAATGTATACATAGAGAGTTGGGAATGTGGAGAAAGTGGTTTTCAGCCCTGATGGCACATTAAGATCACCTCTGGAGCCTGTGAGACACACTATGTGCAGCCTGTCCCTCAAACCAATTAAATCAGACTCAGGGGTAGGTTTTTAACCCTCCCTGAGTGTTTGCAACATGCAGCCATAGATAAAAGCCATTGGATTAAAGTGCAGTCCATTCTTCTCAGTGAGCAGTGTCAGCAGCCAGCTTACCAGGTGTTACAGCACTTGCTGGGTATAAAGACAATGACTTTCAAAAGCTGGTCTTCAGAAGCATAGCATGAGAACCTAAAAATGAAAATTCTTAGGCCTTAATCCAGGCCTTGAATCCTTCAGAAATACTGGGATGGGGCTCAGTCATCTGGGTTTTAGTAGCCCCCCCACTGCAATTCTGATGCTCGCTCCAATTTGAGAAGTGCTGCCATAAGGAATAGAACATGTTTCTATTCTTCCTTTGCTCTATGGCTTAGGAGCCTGGAGATATGAATGTAGTGAAAAGCTTTGTTTTCAGTAAGTATCCTTAGGTTGTTTTGCCCCAAAATCTTCAAGATATTTTATTTATAAAAGTGGGACAAGGATAAGAAAACCTCTCAGGTGACATCCAGTATTAAAATTGCATAATCCCCCCTTAATTTTCAGAACTGATTCAAGTTCCAGGTAGAAGGAGATTTCCCTGAAACCATGAGCAAACCCATTCTAATTTCTAGACATAGGAAGTTAATATAGCAAAGTATTAAGATCCCGGCTCCTCACCGCTGTCCAGCTTTGATTCCCACTTCAACTTCTTCCTATTCAACTTTAAGAAAGTTTCTTAATCTACATGAGCCTCAGTCTTCAAGGATTCTTAATGTATGTGAGTCTCAGCCTTAATTATAAACCTGGGCTCATATGCATTCCTACCTACTTGCTAGGTTTGTGGTACAAGATGAAGACAAAGGGCTTATAAAACAACATTAATTCAGACACACATTGAACTCTCACTAAGTGAAGATTCTAATCATAATTATTAGTACAGTCACATACAATATAACATTTCTGTCAATGACAGGCTGCATGTGCAATGGTGGTGCCATGGATTATATTATCTTGGTAGCTATCCTGGATTGTTCCAGTATAGTCTGTGATTTTCATACGATGATGAAATTGCCTGAGGATGCATTTCTCAGAACATAATCTCTGTCAGTTACCAATGCATGACTATATTCTATTCTTCCACATTGGACACTACATGAAATTTAAATTTCAATCTTGCTCTCATGTCCAGGAGCTCCTAAAGGCAGGTATAAAATGAGAAAGCCTTGGAAGGTAGAAAATAAATGGACTGTAGAGGAAATGGGGGCCATTAGCAGAGATTGGATAACAAGAATGAGATCCTAGGATCATTATGTTTTATAGCTAGTGGGGACCTTAAATCCCTTCTAAAACAATCATCCATCCCTATAGAGCTGGGGAGGAAGGGCCAGCTTTGGGGCAGAGTATTAACCTTGGAGAGTAACAATTTGTGAAACATTAATGGATGAAGTGCTCTGGATGTGACTGGGGCTGGGCACCCTCAGAATGCTTCAATGGGCTGTGCACCCCCAGAAGGCTTCAATGTACAAATACACTGTTAATGATTTAGATGTACAAGAAATGTTGATGAAGGAAAGGGATAGATTTTGATACAGAAAGTCCACTATTGGAACCACTGGATCAACTGCCATGTGTCCTCAGCCTTCCAGCAGCTCTTTACACTAACATGTCTTGCCCACTAACATGTCTTGCCCACTTTACCTACTGGTTAGTGACTGACATGCTGGACACCTGCAATATTTTTCACTTCCACTACACAAAAATTTCCTGTCCCTTTCCTGTGACAAATATTAATGTTTAAAACATACCAGAGATGAAGGAAAAGAGAGTCGGGATTTAAGGCAAAGGAGAGTTGGGATGTAGAGTGAAGTTAAGATTCAGCTATTAAGACTTGCAGGGCACTAGAGGTCTCCTTGGGTGTGGGAAGTTAGAACAGAATGTGATGCTCCAGGCCAGAGGCCTGGGAAGAGACTATCAAGTGCAGAAAGCAGATGTTGGAGGATGCTAAGGGCAAATTTGACCCTCTTGACAATTTCATGTATTTCTTACTTCTGGCCTATGTTGGTCTGTTACTTGCTAAATCCCTGTAGGAACACTACTTTTTTTTTCAAGTAACAGCCTGTTTGTTTCCTGGGGCTGCCAAAACAAAGCACCACAAACTGGATGGCTTAAACAACAGAAATTCATTGTCTAACGCTTCTGGAGGGTAGAAATCCAAGACCAAGGTGTCAGTAGGGCAATATCCTTCTGAAGACCTTGAGGAAATATCTTTTTCATGCTATTTTCTACCTGCTGGTGGCCTTAGGCCTTCCTGGCTTGTACAAAACACCTTCTGCATCTTCATATCTATTTCTTCTGCCCATGTCTTTCTGTGTCCAAATTTTCCCTTTTATAAGAGCACCAGTCATATGCAGTAGACTCTACCCTAATATTCTCATTTTAACTTGATCATATGTGAAGATCCTTTTTTTTTTCCTTTTACAGGTAGAGTTTTGCCTTGTTGCTCAGGCTGGCCTTGAACATCTGGGCTCAATGATCCTAGTGCCTCACCCTCCATTTCCTATGCATTGATTGTTCATCTGTTTAAAAAGAATAATGATGCAATTATACCATGAGAAATATAAAATAATAACTACACCTCCAGCCTCAACCAGGTCTACTATGTATTTCTACAAGGAGAAAGAAAAAAAAGGGGTGTGTGTGTGTGTGTGTGTGTGTGTGTGTGTGTGTGCGTGTAGCGGGTAGAGATTGGTGATTTTCATGCCCTTTTATTACATTACTTTCTAATGGATCCCTGAGCATTGAGCAGATAAAACTTACCAGAGATAATATTTTGAGGTTCATCCCTCTGTCACTGAGAATGCAATCAGTTTGTCCCCTCATTGATGGCTCCAGAATACATATTGTAAACTCAAATATCTACAGAGAACAAGGAGGTTCAGTAAGCCAGTGAAACATTCTGGATATAAGGGGACAACAGAATGTAAAACTTGGGGTGAGCACAGCCTGTATTAGGGGCAACTAGTCTTCACTTACACTGGGTCTTTAAAATCTCAACCAGAATCCAGAAATCTATAATTTAATGCAAAAGTGCCCTATGTTTTAAATATTGCACCAGGTTTTATAAACAAAACTAGGTGAACCAAGCAAAATATATGTGTCACTCTTTAGCTTTTGGTTACCAGCTGGAATTTAAGCAAGGTCATGCTGTGGCTATTGTTACCCATTCTCACACTCTAGAAAGACCCAGAGTTCCTGCCTCTAACCTCTCTCCCCCACAGATAGTGCTCCCTCCATTCCCTCACCCACCACTGGCTCCCCAGATAATTAACTGGACAATTTGAACCTGGAGTCTTACTGCCAAGGTGTCCTTGCTGAGGTTTTCAAGTTTCAAGTCTCTGGTTAAGAATGAGTCATCTAGAATTCAATTAGTAGAGAGCTCCTCTGGTTCAGGCACCACTGGCGCAGGGTAGGTGGGTGGGGGATGACTCAGACAGTGGAGCATGCAATGCCTAATAGATCCAGCATGTGGGGGCTTCTGAGATATCTGGACCTGGTGCTCATGACGCCCAAGGGGAACACAGGGGAGGGTTGGAGATTGCAACATTATCTCGGCTAAACTCACTGCTGGCTGTTTTGCACTGAAAAAAATTTGAGATACTCACATATGACCTCAAATTCAAAGTAGGTCTAGCACCTCAAGGAGATGTATTATTATAAGCCCCTTAGTTCCTTCGCCAGGTTGTTTCCTTCTGCCAGCCCAAACTGTGCATTTTGCATTCTGACATTACTAAACTATTTGCAGTTCCCTCTGGCTCTTTCTTGTTTCTGTACCTTTGTACATGATATTTTATCTTCCTGATAAACCTTTATGTGCCTCTGGTCAACTTCTATTTGTACTTTAAAACCCAAAACAGACTTCACTACTTTGGGGAAAGTATCTGTAATCCTCTCAATTTGGAGTTAAACTTATCCCCTTTCTATCTATGTCTTGAACTTCTTTGAACTTCTTTTCACAGTGCACAGCAATGATGGGCCCATCTTCCTGACTTCCCTGGAGGTCAGGAAGCTTGTAACATTCTTTGTCCTGTTTTATAGAATCTTATATGTGGGCAGTCAGTCAGTTAGAGTTTACAGAGATATCCTGGACAGAGGTAACTACATTGTGGTCTATCTTAGCCTTGTAAGTCTGAGCTGCTATGGAGCCCTTATGAGTTATCTGTAGCAGATGAGTATGAGCATGAGTAACAATGAACAGGTAATCCAAACATTAACAGTTTTACCCCAGCTTGTCATTCATTCAAATTCTGTAAACATCCATTGAATAACTACTGTGTTGAGCACTGTTTTAGGCACTTGGCATAAGCAATCAATAAAAGAAACATCTTCCCTGCTTTTATAAAACATATCTGATGTAGCAGGGGAGGAGATAATAAATCAGTAAATGTAAAATACAGGATATCAAGTAATGTTAAGTGCAGTGAAAACAGAGGATGAGTTGGGCTGGGGTTTTTAGGAGCACTGTCTTTGTGCTGAGACCTTCATGATAAGGAATCTTTAATAAAATATGAGGAAAGAAAGAGCCATCCATGCAGGGAAAAATGACTAGAAATTCTCTGGGCTTAGAACATTCATCACTTGGTATTTTCAAAGAAGAAAAAAGGTCACAGTGGCCACAATGAACTGAGATAAGGCAAGATATAGAATCTAGGGTACACTCATGTCATGAATGACTTTGTGGCCACATTAAGGAAGGGCTTTGTGCAACTTTTGCCCACCCCATAGCTTTATTTCAGCCCCATGACAGAAGGGCAAGCCATAGAATGAAATAAATGAGGCTGAGATTGATACAGAGTCACCTTTTGCTTATGGACTGAACTATATCCCTTTTTGCCTATAAAGTCTGCTAGAACATGGCTTCTCAAAACTTCTCAAACATGTATACAAAACACCCTTATGTGAAAATGCAGACTCTGATCTAATAAATCTGGGGTACTGCACTTTCAGTCATCTTCCAGATCATGAAGAGCCTAGTCCGAGGACCTTATTTTGAGATGCCAGCAACCAAGTCTCTTTTGACCAGGGTGCTGCCTGGGGTTCATCTGTTCAGATCCAATCCCTCTTATTTCAGGGTTACAGTGTACTTACATAAATTGAGGTAGAAGATGAAAGAGATGAGGGACCAATTGAAATCATACCTAGGCCCATGGAATCCTGAATAGAGCAGTGAGGCCAGCTGGACCATGTCAAACAAGTCCTGTAAGTTTTAAGCAGTCACTTCAGATCCTTCCTGAAACCAGCCACCTTAGAAGACAGAAAGTAATGTGAAATATGCCTGATTCCCAAGCATCTGAGGCTGCCTATAGGTCTAGCTGACCCTTATCAAATGACTCCCATTTTTATCTCTTAGAAACACCAGGCTTCGCCAAACTGCTCTTTCAGGCCAAGATCTTTCTTTGCATTTCTTCAAAGTCTTGCAAAGGATTTTAGCCACTTCCTTCTCTACAATTCATCCTTCTACTTCGCCATCTCAAATATTTCTCTTTTACAAGTTCCCAATTTGTTACAGTTGGAGATTGTTGAATCCTAAATTTGTCATTTGGGATAATTTATTGTCTTTTTTTAATGGTTTCTTCCAAAAAATTTCATACAAAAAATGGTTTGTAGCAGAATTCAGCTAGGATTTATGCTTCCTAGTTAGATATTTGGTGACCTGTCTGTTCCAGGTCTTCCACATGACTATTTGAGGTCCATTTCCCTACCCCATCCTATCAGTGTCCTGAATGCTACAGTCAGATTCCTTATGGTAGGAATTGAGAGGGAGTTAGTGAAAACCAATAGGCTATAACTTCAGTTGCAACAAAAGGGTCTTGCTGTCCCCAGACATCTTCCTACTGATACCCCAAATCCTATGTTATAAATCTTTGGGTCTCTCATCAAATTCTTGATTTCTGGGAGATACACAGAGTAGGTAGAAATAAGTACAAGGTCAACAGTGAGGTTAGGGGAAGGGGACCTAACATTTATTGAATATGTACCATGTGTAAATTCCAAAATAGAATAGAAGAGGTGTTATAGTCCCTACACTACAGATAAAGAAATCAAAACTCTGAATAACTTTCCTAAATTATACTGAGTTGCAGAACATTGGGGTCAAGACTTGAATAGGTCTAACTTAAAGGCCATGTGCTTATTATCCAATGCTTTCAGGTTAATACTAAATGATTAGATGAGGAACAGGACATCAGGCAGGGATGTGAACCAGATTCTGGTTCTCAAATGTGAGAAAACTGAACAGGATTAAGCACGGAGTCAGAATGGGCATGGAATATCAGGAGCAGGACACCAGAGAAGAGACAGAAGTGCCATATTAAATTAACACTGGCATTACTACAGATTTTCATAAGCTTCTTGTTTATAGAAAAAGCCACACTATGAGTTTGGCTACCTTGAAAGTGAAAGGCAGTAACCTGTTTTATACAAATCTTGAGTAGGAGTGGGGCAAGATGAGTTCATCCTTGGAACCCCTTCTACGGTCTTATTTGAAAAGGAGTTTGTAGGTAACAGTACTCTAGTGGTTCTCAATCTGTGGGAACCTTTGAATAGTTTGTCTACTTGGCCCCTGTCCAAGACCAAATGAGTAGGGTTTCTAGGTGTGAGGCCCTGGCATCTGTGCTCTCTCCAGTTCTCCAGGGCTGATGAGCAGCCAGTATAGAAAGCACAGCCTCAGGACAAATGAGCTATAGTGAACAGAGCTGAAAACTGCACCATACGAAGGGCAGAGGAAGAATAAGGAAAGGTTTCTGGTGCTGAAAATTGGAAAATCAAGTTTTTCCCTTTACAAAGGAAATAAAAATCTAATCCACCTTATAATTTTGACAAAGAATGGATCATCCAGGGTTTACCTTCATCCAATGTTTTGGAGAGTTGAACTTCCAAAGTTTAACCTTTGTGTAGTCAAAGTACAGATTTACCATAATATCTGGTACACATTTTAGAAGCTCCATTTTGAAACTTATCTCACTACAGGGTTTCCTATTTGTCTAAACATGACGGCCAAGAAAAATGTGCTTTGTCTGTTTTAGACCCAATGAGTTGGAAGGACAGAGTGTTTATTGGTTCGGACCAAGGTTGCCTGCGGGGGCACTGGGAAGTTGGAACTACAGCCCTCCCCTTGCAGAGCTATTCTCTTTAACTTCAATACTATTTAAGATGGCCTCAGAATGTGATGAGTACTACAATCACCCCTCTAAAATTAATGACAAGGGATTCTGAGGGGGGAGTTGCTACATGCCCAACTCAATTCAGTCACACTATGGCTACCAGAAGAATTATGGGGTGTCATGATCAGTTCCAATTCTTTTGCAAGTCTCTCTTTTGCAATGGCTGCAAGACACCAGGAAGATGAACTGTGTCCTACTGAATTGAAAATGAACTTTAAAAGACACTGAGGACTTTAAAGAAAGATTAATTCCAAATTGCACTTTCCTGATTAATCTATTTCTTGGGATTTGTGACAATTTATCTAAGTAATGTGTATCCTAAGAGAAGATGCGGCCAACAGAGAACACCTAGGTGTCCAAGGGAGATGAATGAGGCTGGAGAGATCATTGAGACCAGTGCATCTATCAGGATTGAACAGGAAATAAAAACCTCTCTCCACCTCACATGATTACTTCTAATTGGTTGAGTGTAATCCAGATGTAAACCCTGACTGTAAGAATGCCTGAAAACTACAATTTTTCCCTCCAACCTGTCTGAGCCAATCCAATATTTGCCACAAACAGTATTTCTCAGCCTGTGTACCATAGAATAGTGAGATGGAACTAGATATTGTTTTTTTTTAAAGAATTGTTGTTCTCAAATGAATTTGAGCCATGCTTAATAAAACAAAGTTATATATGCTTTTTCACTGCAATGTCTTTAAAGTCTTTCATATCTATATATGTACTCCAGTTCAGATTTGGGGAACATGGGTTGAGCAAATAACGTATCAAACCATTTTTACCAAAAAAGAAACTGAGGTCCACAGAGATAAAATAACTTGCCTAATGTCAAACAATCAATTATTGTTAAAACTTGAACCAGAATCTATGTCTTGACTAGCCAAGAGTCTAAAGTTGATTTGAATATAGACTAGGGGTTAAATGAGGTTGGAGAAGGTATGGGAGGTGGGATGGATGAAGGGAGGTTGGATTTGGTCAGCACATGCTGTATGCATATATGGAAATGTCACACTGAATCCCAGAAATATTTACATGCTATTGGATGTTACATGGATACACGAATACATGTTAATCAAAAATAAAAATATTTTAATAGTTCTTTCTGCTAAGAGGAGATGCGAAGAAGGGTAAGAGGCAGGTAGGCAGAAGGAAGAGGACACAGACAGGAAGGTGGGAAGAATAGAAACTCAGAAAGAGGCCAAGCATTCATGTCTCCTCCAGTTAAAAACAAAAGCACTGTGTACACGCTCTGTGCATACCCCAGTCCACAGCCAGAATGAATCCACTAAGAGGTCAGAGCCTTGGACTAACATCTCAATCTCTCTCCATGTGTGCCTGGAATAGCTTTGTGATTTGGCCTCCATTAGGAATAGGGAGAACTGATTTTGCAGGACATGTTGTCTGTATAAATAGAACCAGAGTCCAGTGGTTTCTAAACAGCCTGGAGACGCTGTGTCTTCTGGCAAGAGTTATCTATTTGTGTCTCCATTTCATACAATGCATCTTCCCCAGTTTGGGACTTTCCCATCCCAGATGTGTTGTACACATTTCCTGGCCTCCTGATTCAAATCCTCAGGGTGGGGACATTGGGCACTTTCTCCTCTGGTCCCTGCCAAAGTTGGCAATGTGGGAAGGAATTTGAATGCTTATCAAGAAGTTGGGAGGACTTTGAATTTTGGTAGTAACTCCTCCCTAGATGGTATGCTAAGGAAAGGAGGAAAGGGGAAAAGAGCTTTTTCAGCTGCTACATCTTGGCAGCTACATTTCTCTCAACAAACCTGTACACTTGTTGATTCTCTTTAACACTGTGTGTGTGTGTGTGTGTGTGTGTGTGTGTGTGTGTGAGAGAGAGAGAGAGAGAGAGAGAGAGAGAGAAGAGAAGAGACACAGAGAGACAGAGACTGAGACAGAGATATCTCTGGTTTGGACCATCTCGCCTCAGATGCATTCTGCAGTGGTACTGCAGGCTGAAGCATAGTAAAAGCCTGCAGGGCACACTGGGGGATCATTACCATACAGCTCCCTCCCTAAGGCCTGCCTTTCTCCTTTCTTCATGTGCATTCTCTGCTGCAGGTAATAAACCATATGTCCAGCCTCAATCAGCAAGGCTAAAAAGACTTAGGGTTACTCAATAACCCAGCCCTTTCTTCTCTGTTGGACTTGTGATATTATGTGACTCATTCTAGAAATGGAAAACTTACTTTGTGAAGCATCTCATAGTCAAGATACTTTTTGTTGCAAATAATAGAAAAACTACCTTCAAATGGCTTAAACGCTGCTCCTTCCTGCAAAGGTAATTTAATGTTTGCATAAAGAATTAACAAGGGCCAGGCTGCAGTGGCACATGCCTGTAATCCCAGTGGCTCAGGAGGCTGATAGAAGGATCCTGAGTTCAAAGCCAGCCTCAGCAAAAGCGAGGCACTAAGCAGCTCAATGAGACCCTGTCTCTAAATAAAATACAAAATGGGGCTAGGGATGTGGCTCAGTGATCGAGTACCCCTGAGTTCAATCCCTGGTAACCCCCCCCTCCAAAAAAAGAATAAACAAGGGATACGAATATTTTTTATATTGTTGGATCAAGAAGCTAAAACAATGTCTTTAGGACCCAATTTTATTTCCCTCTCCAGTTCTCAGACTAACTTCTATATCACTCTGTCCCAAGGCAGATTTTCTCCAAGTCCAGGTCCTATGGCTTCCTTGTAACCGAGATTACCTCCTCACAGCTCCAGGTCTAGTCAAAAGGGAGACTGCGCCCTCCACCTCTCAAGAAAGTCCCGGATGAGTGTCACTGGACAAATGTCAGCACAGCTATACTTCTACACCAGTCCTGATAACCAGGACTGTTCAGGTGTTTGCCTGGTAAGGCCTGGGTCATGGGCCCAATTCTGCAGCCAGAGGTGAGGTGCTATTACTAGAAATAAATGCTGGTTAGGAAAACTACTCTCAGTTTTGCTCTGTTTATTCATTTTCACTCATTTATCCACACAGTAGAAGTGAATTGAAGATATACTTTGCACTAGAAACTAGGGGCAGATTCCTGGATGCCTCCTCTTCTTCATAGTGTAGCTTGGAGCACCCCTTCTTTGAATCCCTTTGTTGTTGTTCCCTAAACAATACTAATTATTCCTCCCATCACTTTTTTGTTTTTACCCAGTAGATAGGCACACCACTTAAGATTATATTGACATCTGTTTATCTTTCTCCCTAATTTACTGTGAGCTCTTGGAGGACAGTTTGTTATTGTTTTTTATGATATTTAGTTGTTGATGGACCTTTATTTTATGTATTTATGTTTATGTGGTGCTGAAAATCAAACCCAGTGTCTCACACATGCTAGATTAGCGCTCTACTGAGCCACAATCCCAGCCCCTGGAGGACAGGTTTTGTATCTTATTTATATTGGTCTCCCCAGATATCAGCAGTGGGCACAAACAAAACACTTGGAAAGCTTTCGTTGAAAAAATATATGAGTGATAAGTTAATTATTCAGGTAATTAATACATATGTTTCTAGAGCTTGGGGAATTTTGCAAACTATCATTAGAAATAAATCCTTACATAACTAATTGAAATATAGTGTGATTCATGAACAACAATCATTTGGGTAAAGGGCTGAGAAGCACAACAGAAGATGATGTGTTCAGTCTGAGGACAGAATCCTTAAAAATGTTAAAGAAATACTTTATTTCAAATCAAAGTATCTTTCTATGACTCTCCCCCATACATTCTTAGTTCTTCATTCTTTAACATCCCCAAATAAATCTATCCATTGTTCTAATATTCTAGAAAATTCCCCACAACACATAAGCCACACAATAGATATTTCTGAAAAGAATTAATTGCATCTTCTCAGCCACATCAAGGTATCAGTTGTGTAAAGGAAGATTACTTATCCTACTCTCTGATTTTCTCTGCTGATGACTACACCATGAGAGCTCAAATACCTCACTGTTATCAATTTCCCATGATTACACGTCTGCATGCCTGATGTCCAGTTGAAAATTTGCTGTTTGGAACCTGCATTGCATTTTCTTTAGATAAGACTTCATATGCGATGTTCCCTTTCCAGGCTGGGTGCAGTAGCTGATCAAACAGATCCCAGTGCTTATCTGGGATGCAGGAGAACACAGGAGTCAGAAGCTAGAAAATAACTGCATTCTCCATTTGAAGTGCAAATTGGGCCATGGGCAAAATTGGGTCAGATTGGTCCTTGACTCCCCTCTTCCTGCCAATCTCTCTCTTCCCTCCTCCCAGTCCTGTTCATCCATGTTCATCCATGTTTTTTTTTTTTTTTTTTTTTGTGGCACTGAGGCGTTTATAGCTACAGTAGCCATGAAAACGCACCATTTGGCTCTTCTGAGTATCTCCCTCTCTCTTCCCCTTTCCCTCTCCCAGCTTCCCAATCCTTCCCTTCATGATGTTTAGCCTCACCTCAGAGTAATGAAGCCTGCTGACTGTGGATGGAGACTACTGAAATTGTTGACTTTGGCTGAATGTTCACATTATCTGATAGGGGTTTAGAAACCCCAGCTGGTTTACACAAGCCATTTCTGATGATTGAACCCTGGGCCTTAAAATATCCTACGATCACTAAGCAATGCTGAGCTGACGTGGATCTGGGGTGATCAATCTGGACCTCTCAGAACACACACTGAGCCCGGATCGGCTGAATTCAAGCTCCCATTCGCCTGATTCCCGCAGACAAACAGCTGTGACTCAGCACTAATCCATCCGGCTGAAACAACTGGTCAGCCCTTCTGATCCTACGGAGGTAATGGCAACCGAGCCTTCATAGGTAGTGGCCACAGGTTTCAAACGGGGCTTGGGAGAGACAGTAAGGACCCACCCATTGCATTGGTCACCCGGCAAAGGGAAACGAACTGTCGCCATTTGCAAGAGATACCACCATGGCAGAGAACTGACGTCATCAGACTGCGGCGGAGGAGATAACTTCATTGAATCCTGCGGCTACAGTGACTTCTTCCCTTCCCTTCTAATACCTTTCCTCCCAAGCATCAAATAAATTTATAGGAGTAAACAGTAACTCAGCAGTCAAACAGAACAAGAAGTAACATGAACAGCTTCAAAAAGCAAGGAAGAAAAGGAGTACAAACAATGCAGGACAGCCTAAATATTCAGGAGGACCTAGAGTCATCGGAAAAATGTTCATATAAAGAACTCAAGGAACACCTTAGACAGATGGAATGGAACCTTAAAGAGGATACGAGACAGCAAATTCAAGCAGCAAAAGAACACATTGAGAATGAGTTACATAAACAGATAAAAGAAGAAGTTAAGCATCTTTATCAGGAGATAGAGATTATAAAAAATAATCAAACAATAATTCTAGAAATGAAGGAAACGATAAACCAAATTAAAAACTCAATTGAGAGTATCACTAACAGAGTGGAGCAAGTAGAAGCCAGAACGTCAGATACTGAAGACAAAATATATCATCTTGAAAAGAGTCTAGCCAACTCAGAAAGGCTGGTAAAAAATCACGAGAAAAACATCCAAGAGTTATGGGATAACATAAAAAAACCAAATTTACGAGTCATCGGGATAGAAGAAGGTACAGAGATTCAAACCAAGGGAATGAGTAACCTGCTGAATGAAATAATTACAGAAAACTTTCCAGAAATAAAAAAGGAAACAGATATACAAATTGAAGATGCATTCAGGACACCGAGCACACAAAATCACAGTAGACCAACGCCAAGACACATTGTTATGAAGATATCCAATATACAGAACAAAGAGAAAATATTAAAAGCTACAAGAGAAAAGAGACAGATTACATTCAGGGGTAAACCAATAAGATTAACAACAGATTTTTCATCACAGACACTGAAAGCAAGAAGGTCATGGAACAATGTATTTCAAACACTGAAAGACAATGGATGCCAACCAAGAATTCTGTATCCAGCAAAATTAAGCTTCAGGTATGACAGTGAAATAAAAATCTTTCATGATAAACAAAAGTTAAAAGAATTTGCAGCCAGAAAACCAGCATTGCAAAGCATTTTGTGCAAAACACTACACGAGGAAGAAATGAAAAACAATAACCAAAACCATCAGAGGGAAGTGCCTCGGTAAAGACAGAGGGTGAGGGGAAAGATAATCATGGAGAAACAAACTAAATTTTCAAAAAAAAGGATAAATAATCAAACATGGATGGAAGTACAAACCATATATCAATAGTAACTCTGAATGTTAATGGCTTAAACTCTCCAATAAAGCGACATAAGCTGGTATCATGGATTAAAAAAACAAATCCAACAATATGCTGCCTCCAGGAGACACATCTGATTGGAAAAGACATACACAGGCTGAAGGTGAAAGGATGGGAAAAAATATACCACGCACACGGTCCTCGTAAGCAAGCAGGGGTGGCCATCCTCATATCGAATAAAATCGACTTCAAGACTAAGTTAATCAAAAGGGATAAAGAAGGACACTATATACTGTTAAAAGGAACCATTCACCAACAAGACATAACAATTATCAATATTTATGCACCAAATAATGGCGCTGCGATATTCATAAAACAAATTCTCCTCAAGTTCAGGAATCAAATAGACGAAAATACAATAATTATGGGTGACTTCAACACACCTCTCTCACCATTAGACAGATCCTCCAAACAAAAGTTGAATAAAGAAACTATAGAACTCAATACCACAATCAATAACCTAGACTTAACTGACATATATAGAATATATCAACCATCATCAAATGGATATACTTTTTTCTCAGCAGCACATGGATCCTTCTCAAAAATAGACCATATATTATGCCATAGGGCAACCCTCAGTAAATATAAAGGGGTGGAGATAATACCATGCATTTTATCTGATCATAATGGAATGAAACTGGAAATCAATGATAAAAGAAGGAAGGAAAAATCCTGCATCACATGGAAAATGAACAATATGTTACTGAATGATCAATGGGTTATAGAAGACATAAAGGAGGAAATCAAAAAATTCTTAGAGATAAATGAAAATACAGACACAACATATCGGAATCTATGGGACACAATGAAAGCAGTTTTAAGAGGAAAATTCATCGCCTGGTGGTCATTCCTCAAAAAAAGAAAAAACCAACAAATAAATGAGCTCACATTTCATCTCAAAGCCCTAGAAAAGGAAGAGCAAAACAAAAGCAAATGTAGCAGAAGGCAAGAAATAATTAAAATCAGAGCGGAAATCAATGAAATTGAAACAAAAGAAACTATTGAAAAAATTAACAAAACTAAAAGTTGGTTCTTCGAAAAAATAAATAAGATCGACAGACCTTTAGCCATGCTAACGAAGAGAAGAAGAGAGAAAACTCAAATTACTAACATACGGGATGAAAAAGGCAATATCACAACAGATGCTACAGAAATACAGAAGACAATTAGAAATTATTTTGAAAACCTATATTCCAATAAAATAGAAGATAGTGAAGACATCGATACATTTCTTAAGTCATATGATTTGCCCAGACTGAGTCAGGAGGATACACACAATTTGAACAGACCAATATCAATGGATGAAATTGAAGAAGCCATCAAAAGACTACCAACCAAGAAAAGCCCAGGACCAGATGGGTATACAGCAGAGTTTTACAAAACCTTTAAAGAAGAATTAATACCAATACTTTTCAAGTTATTTCAGGAAATAGAAAAAGAGGGAGCTCTTCCAAATTCATTCTATGAGGCCAACATCACCCTGATTCCGAAACCAGACAAAGACACCTCAAAGAAAGAAAACTACAGACCAATATCTCTAATGAACCTAGATGCAAAAATCCTCAATAAAATTCTGGCAAATCGAATACAAAAACACATCAAAAAAATTGTGCACCATGATCAAATAGGATTCATCCCTGGGATGCAAGGATGGTTCAATATACGTAAATCAATAAATATTATTCACCACATCAATAGACTTAAAGATAAGAACCATATGATCGTCTCGATAGATGCAGAGAAAGCATTCGACAAAGTACAGCACCCCTTTATGTTCAAAACATTAGAAAAACTAGGGATAACAGGAACTTACCTTGACATTGTAAAAGCTATCTATGCTAAGCCTCAGGCTAGCATCATTCTGAATGGACAAAAGTTAAAGGCATTCCCTCTAAAATCTGGAACAAGACAGGGATGCCCTCTATCACCACTTCTATTCAATATAATTCTCGAAACACTGGCCAGAGCAATTAGACAGACTAAGGAAATTAAAGGCATAACAATAGGAAAAGAAGAACTTAAATTATCACTATTTGCAGATGACATGATTCTATACCTAGAATACCCAAAAGGATCTACAAAGAAACTACTAGAACTAATAAATGAATTCAGCAAAGTGGCAGGATATAAAATCAACACGCACAAATCAAAGGCATTTCTGTATATCAGAGACAAAACTTCTGAAACGGAAATGAGCAAAAACACTCCATTCACAATATCCTCAAAAAAATAAAATACTTGGGAATCAACCTAACAAAAGAGGTGAAAGATTTATACAATGAAAACTACAGAACCCTAAAGAGAGAAGTAGAAGAAGACCTTAGAAGATGGAAAAATATACCCTGTTCATGGATAGGCCGAACTAACATTATCAAAATGGCGATATTACCAAAAGTTCTCTATAGGTTTAATGCAATGCCAATCAAAATCCCAATGGCATTTCTTGAAGAAATAGATAAAGCAATCATGAAATTCATATGGAAAAATAAAAGACCCAGAATAGCAAAAGCAATTCTAAGCAGGAAGTGTGAATCAGGCGGAATAGCGATACCAGATTTCAAACTATATTACAGAGCAATAGTGACCAAAACAGCATGGTACTGGTACCAAAACAGGCGGGTGGACCAATGGTATAGAATAGAGGACACAGAGACCAATCCACAAAGTTACAACTATCTTATATTTGATAAAGGGGCTAAAAGCATGCAATGGAGGAAGGATAGCATCTTCAACAAATGGTGTTGGGAAAACTGGAAATCCATATGCAAGAAAATGAAATTGAATCCCTTTCTCTCGCCATGCACAAAAGTTAACTCAAAATGGATCAAGGAGCTTGATATCAAATCAGAGACTCTGCGTCTGATAGAAGAAAAAGTTGGCTCCGGTCTACATATTGTGGGGTCGGGCTCCAAATTCCTTAATAGGACACCCATAGCACAAGAGTTAATAACAAGAATCAACAAATGGGACTTACTTAAACTAAAAAGTTTTTTCTCAGCAAGAGAAACAATAAGAGAGGTAAATAGGGAGCCTACATCCTGGGAACAAATTTTTACTCCTCACACTTCAGATAGAGCCCTAATATCCAGAGTATACAAAGAACTCAAAAAATTAGACAATAAGATAGCAAATAACCCAATCAACAAATGGGCCAAGGACCTGAACAGACACTTCTCAGAGGAGGATATACAATCAATCAACAAGTACATGAAAAAATGCTCACCATCTCTAGCAGTCAGAGAAATGCAAATTAAAACCACCCTAAGATACCATCTCACTCCAGTAAGATTGGCAGCCACTATGAAGTCAAACAACAACAAGTGCTGGCGAGGATGTGGAGAAAAGGGTACTCTTGTACATTGCTGGTGGGACTGCAAATTGGTGCGGCCAATTTGGAAAGCAGTTTGGAGATTCCTGGGAAAGCTGGGAATGGAACCACCATTTGACCCTGCTATTGCCCTTCTCGGACTATTCCCTGAAGACCTTAAAAGAGCATGCTACAGGGATGCTGCCACATCGATGTTCATAGCAGCACAATTCACAATAGCTAGACTGTGGAACCAACCCAGATGCCCTTCAATAGATGAATGGATAAAAAAAAATGTGGCATCTATACACAATGGAGTACTATGCAGCAATAAAAAATGACAAAATCATAGAATTTGCAGGGAAATGGATGGCACTAGAGCAGATTATGCTTAGTGAAGCTAGTCAATCCCTAAAAAACAAATACCAAATGTCTTCTTTGATATAATGAGAGCAACTATGAACACAGCAGGGAGGAAGAGCAGGAAGAAAAGATTAACATTAAACAGAGACATGAGATGGGAGGGAAAGGGAGAGAAAAGGGAAATTGCATGGAAATGAAGGGAGACCCTCATTGCTATACAATATTACATATAAGAGGTTGTGAGGGGAATGGGAAAATTAACAAGGAGAGAAATGAATTATAATAGATGGGGTAGAGAGAGAAGATGGGAGGGGAGGGGAGGGGGGATAGTAGGGGATAGGAAAAGTAGCAGAATACAACAATTACTAATTGGGCATTATGTAAAATTGTGGATGTGTAACCGACGTGATTCTGCAATCTGCATTTGGGGTAAAATTGGGAGTTCATAACCCACTTCAATCTAATGTATGAAATATGATATGTCATGAGCTTTGTAATGTTTTGAACAACCAATAAAAAAAAAAAAAAAAAAAAAACGAAAACGCACCATTCGGATTCCCTGCTGCACCATGGAGACAGTAGCTGACAGAGTGTGCCAGCTGTTGTGCTCCAAGTCCATTGTGGCATTCCTGCTGAAGCCTTGCCTCCCTTGGGATTCTTTCCACCCATGAGGGACACTAAGGAAGACTGATTCTTGCAAGGTACTTAATAAGTTGGCCCTAGAACTCTCCATCAACCTGACTAAAACTGACCTAGCACTGTGCTGCAGTCTGTCTCTGCCTATCCAACCCCCACTCCTTCCCTCTTTGCTTCAGACCTGCATTGCAGTCTGACAGCTCTCCCTTCCAATTCCTCCTCTGTTCCCCTCACAGGCATTTGTCCCCCACACCTCTTGCATTTCCAATCCCATTTTGGTCTCTGCTTTTTGGGGTTCCAGGAGTAACATTTGAAATTTCATGTGTCCCCATGCAGAAGTGAGACTTCTCCAACCCCAACAATTATCAAGTACTCCCTCCATAGTGTGAAGGGAGAGTGGTTGGCTAGCGAATCAAGAAGATATTAATTGGAGCAGGAGGAACTGGATCTTTCTAATGGACCTGAAAAAGATCTGAGGTACTTACACATGCCATTAACGCCCAGTCTCTCCAAACCCCAAGGCCAAATAGATGCTCTGCTGGGCCCCACTTCCTGACTTATATTTCAGACTGTTTCTTGTTTTGTTCTACTTCATTTCCACATTAAGGTTACTTTGAACATTCACTTTGATCTGATTTTATATGGGATTAAGTGGGAGAAGAAAGAAAAGATCTCCAGTGGGTTTCTGCCCTCTGCCTCTCATCAATACTCCCCATGCACCCAGGCCAGACAGAGACACGTACCTGTCAAGTGATAAATGGGGGACAGTTTTATACTGTTACTCTTTACATGTCTGCTCAACATTTAGTAGGCATGGAAAAAAATAATAAAAGTATATTTTTATGTGCAGAATAAAGATTTATTTTCCATGTACATCCTACATGTGATTTTCTGAATGAGACAATTTCTTGAGAGGCATATTAAACTATTTGAACGCAGACATTCTAATAAATCATACCCAGTAAAGAGCACAGACAGCATCATGAATTTTTTCAGTTTCAGAATTTCAGCAAGCTGGATGGTTACAAGGAACTCTCAGAGGGTCAGTGGGGAAGTTGGTAGTAAGGCCTTATAAAACACCATGTGAATTGCATGAACTTAACACAAAATATTATCAGGGATAGACTGGCAGCAGCATGAAGTGACTGATTGCAACCAAGCCGATTTGGGTGTCACCAGTTTTTTCATCATGCCTAGACCTGAGTTAACTGTTTCCCTGCTCTAGTTTCATTCCAGTGACATTTTAGTCATCTCTATAGCTTGGTGCTCTAGATGGCTGCCTAGTGGTTCACCTATTAAATCTAGTCAGCGTCATCCATAGCCTGGGTGTGCAAGGGACTCAGTCTGCAACATCAGAAGGTATCCTGAAATGCCTTCCCCTAGCCATCCTGCTAGGGTAAGGTTGGGAATAGGGAGTCTGGCAGGGACAGGTGAGGGGCCATGTACTAATCCTTGCACCTAGGGAAGGTCGAAGAGAGCTGTAGCTGGAAACCATACCTGTTGAAAAGGATGGGAAGCAGAGCAAATGTGGAACAAGGGGCTCCCATTTTCCCTGGCTGGGCCTCTGTATTACACAATGAGGCCTTCAAAGGAAAGGAAACCCCTGAAGATTAAATAAGAAAATCAGGCTCAAGGTAGGAGCCAGACATGTGGCACATATGAAACTCCAGAGGCTGAGACAGGAGGAACACAAGTTCAAAGCCAGCCTCAGCAAAACGAGGCATTAAACAACTCAGTGAGACCCTGTCTCTAAATAAAATACAAAAAAATAGGGCTGGGGATGTGGCTCAGTGGTCAAGTTTCCTGAGTTCAATCCTTGGTACCAACCCCCTCCCCCCCAAAAAAATGAATAGGTAGGAGACAGATGTATGCAAAAAAGTTTTCAGGAAAGAGGGTCCTTATTAACAATTGCTTGGGAGTAGGAATGTATGAGGTGAGGTTATGTTCCATTTGTCTAAACAGTGCTTCTAGGTGGTTAGAGACTTTCCTCTATGTTCTAAATTCTACATTAATGTGTGAAAACGTACACAGATTAAGTGTCTTCAAACAAAATTGTTAGTTCTTTAGTTGGCTGGGCTCATCTGGAGGCTGTTTACTTGAACTTCTTACTGTGGTTGTTTTTAGATAGTTGTCAGGACTTTAGACACCTCTGGCTCATGGCCTGGATACCCACAATGGGTTGTAGTTGTTGGCTGCTGGCATGGAGCTCAGCTGAAGCTCTCACCCAGAACATCTGCATGTGGCCTCTCCACTTGGCTTTGGCTTTTTAAAGGAAGACAGAGGAACTTTTGTAGCACAGCCTCAGAAATCCCAGAATTTGGGGTAGGGATATAGCTCAGTGGTAGAGCATTTATCTAGCATGTGTGAGGTCCTGGGTTTAATCCCCCAAATCACCCAGAACAACAAAAATAACAACAACAACAATAAAACTGTAGAGTAATCCCAGGCAGGCCCAGTGGTGTATCCTGTAATAAAACTCAGGAGGCTAAGGCAGCCTGAGCAATTTAGCAAGACTATGTCTCAAAACAAAAAGTATATATATATAAAGGCAGAGGTACGGGATGTAGCTTATGGGTAGAGCACACCTGGACTCACTCCCCAGTAGTGCGGGCAAAAAGGAAAGAAATCTCAGATTGTGAATAAGTAAAACAAAATTCACTGAAGACAGCCCAGACCCAAGGGGAGGAAAATTACACCTCCTTTTGACACAAGGAGCAGTGTGGACATACAGAGAGTACAGAAATCCATGGCTGCCATTTTTGACTACCACTACTTCCTGATTTGTATGTCCTTCATTTCTAACCTCACTGCCCTGAGCAAGAAAGCCTAGCACAGTGCTGTGCCAAGTAGCTGGGAGACAGTATGGTGTGCTGGTTAAGAATATGAAAATTTAGAGGCAGGAAGACCTGACTTTGAGTCCGGGCTTCTCCACTTTCTAGCTGTGAACCTTGCTTAACTTATCTGAAACTTAAATTTAATCCTTTATAAAAATTATATTATATATATATATATATATATATATATATATATATATATATATCTTATGCAATATATATATTGCATGGTGGTAAAATTTAAACACTGCCTGGAGAAAAATAAGCACTCAATAATTACTTACCCATAGAAGTAAAGATGGAAAGAGGCTGTACATTGCTTCTCCAGTGGCTTTTGTTTATGCTGAGCCACTGCTGAGGAGAGCTTACAAGACAGTTAACATTTGGGTCTACCAAACAAGGAGACCATGGGGTCCAGAAGCTATAGTCAAGAAGGTAAGCCAAGGTTCTCAGTGGTGATTGGCAGGGTGACGTGGGTCTCAGAGGAGGGAGGAATCGGTCCTGGAGAATAAAGACAAAGGAGCAGCATCCTATCCAGGCAGAACATGTTGGTGGAGCAGAAGAACTCTGCTTCTGGATCAAGTCCGTCATCTTTTCTAAACCTTGGTTATCTCACAGAAATAGTTGGGTGTGATTTTTAAGGCGTTCAAGTTCCTTTTTGTCTTGGCCAAGCTGCACCATATTAGAACCCCCTAAGTCAGTCCTCTCTTACCCCACCCATTTGGTTACCACTATGGCTTAGGTTACCATTCATTATGTTCCCTTAGTCACTGTAGATGACTTCACAAATCCTCCTGCTCTCAGTCTTTGCTCATTAGCTCTTTGTGGAGCTGTCAAGTGATCTCTTCTGTAACAGAAATCTGATCATGGTGCTCACCTGCTAAAAGCCTTCTCTACTGCTGCTTCTCCATTTGCCTTTCCAAGGCTACTCTCCATCCTGTTCTTCCCTGCTTTATTCTTTGGTTGGGGAGACCTTGATGATCTCAATGGATTCCTCTGACTTTCTGGTTTCTGTTTGGGTTTATTCATTGAAAATATCTAGTAGGAAATTAGAGGGCAGAAGTCAAAAGGGTACGGGGTATTGATTCTCACTTGAATCCTGCAAGTTCGGTCATCACCTTGACTTTCCAAGACCACAGCTCCTCCAGGTCCCGCTGTACTACTGCAGATCTCTCTGCCTCCACCCTGCCTCCTTGCTTCTTTAGGCCTAGAAGGATAATGGCTCCTCACTATTGCTTTGCTTTGGTGCCTTAGAGGCAGCCTTCTTTGTTCCTTTAGCTCCTCCCACACCCATGAAAAGCATTCCTTCTTTATATTATCCAAAACATTTCACTTAAGTCTAGTTCAAGGAAACCAGCCATTTCCCTCCGAGGTATGAACTGCTATAGCTTCAGTGGCTTCCAGGCAGTTTCTGGGTGGAGCCCAAGTTCCTCTTCACATGGCCCCCAAACCCCTGCCAGACCTGGAGGCTGCCCTCCTACCAGCTTCCCCTGTGCTGTCTGTGTCTCTGTCTCTGCAACACGCACCCTGGCCTTTCCTCCACTCACAGTGTGTGATGCCCACTCCCACCTCCAGGACTTTGTGTGTGTCTTCATGCTTTCCTGGAAATCTCCTCCTCATTCCCCCTTTCCCTTGGGGAATAAGCTTCACTGATCCTTGGTGTCTCACCCCAAATTTTTCTTGGGAAAATCTCCATGAACCATTAGATTGGGCATAATGTTTGTTTATATTCCATACCACAATTATGTAATTGCAGATGCTGCTTGACATGTCTTGGGTTTATGGAGAGGTAAATCATAAGTTGAAAATACTATTGTCAAAAGCTCATTTGAGTAACCTGGATTGCACAAAATCATTGCACAGCCTAAATCTATCTTAAACATGCTCAGAACATTTCCATTAGCCTATAGTTGGGCAAACTCACCAAAAAAGTCTATTTTATAATAAAGTGTTGACTATCTCATGGAATTTATTAAATACCATACTAAAAGTGAAAAACAGAATGTTGTCACTAATCCAAGAAAAAAAATGAAGTTCAAAATCAAAAGTACAGTTTAACTCAATAGGTATCATTTTTATGTCACTATAGAAAAATTATAAGTTGAACCATTATAAGTTGGGGACCATCATTCTTAATCATTCTGTCTCTGGAGACAGGAGAGCATACCAAGTCAATTCTGTTTCACTTTTTTAACCCCAATATCTAGCTGCTGTCCTAGTACCCTGTAGACCCTCAAAAAAGCATTTTTGAGTAATAATTATAATCCAAAATTCTCGAAACACAGAATCTAAAAACCATATATTTTCAATAAATGTGTTTTCAAAAAATCTATGAAGATGTATACATGCATTTTTAATAAAAATATATGAATATATTTTCAATATATATATAATTCACAATCCTATATTTTATTGCTGGAGCTAAGGAAATGGAGTGGTGTTTCCAAGGTCATTTTAAAAATACAGAGCCTGTGATGAGGGCTCAAGTCCTCAAATTTCATACAACTCCATTTGCCCCCTGTACTTTCCATTCCTTTTGGATATTTTTAGAAATCCTGTATCCAAACAAAGCTCTGCAAGGAAAATTTATACTCCTACCACCACCAACACCACCACCACGTGTGTGGTATGCAGTGGAGCATAAAAGAAATCAGAAATGCACTTGTTGAAGGAAAAAAAAAAACTGCAAAACTCAAGACCCGGGGCAGAGCATCTTGAAGAAACTAGACCAACAGCTACTGCATTAAAAATGATCGATTTGTATTTGGAAAATATTCTTAGTAGATAATTCAGCTGAGTGTCTCTGGGCATCAGAAGGCCAGCAGGGAACACTTAGAGCTGTCCTTTGGTGATCTGACAAATCCTCACTTACCAGCAGGATGTTATACCACTTCTTGTTATACCACTTACTTTCTCCCACTCAGGGAGACTGCAAGAGAGTAGCCAGACTCTCACGACTAAGACCCCACCAGATACTCAGCTCCCAGCATCCCACTGGCTCAATTGCTGCTGCCAGGAGTGTTATAAGATTGCAAGACTGGGAGAGGGTTTGGGTTTTAAGAGGCCAGCTAGAAGAACAAAGTGGGTTATGGGGAAATTCATGTTCTCTGTGGAAGAGTCACATGAGAAAGAAGACTCAAATAATCAAAATGGCCAGAGGCCAAGTGGTAAATGGCAAATCAGAGCACAGTGCCCTTTCCTCTGCCCTCTCCCCAGGCCCTGGGCTTTCCTGCTATTCACTGATGACCACTGCAGCCTGGAACCAAGCCTTACAGTGCCGGTTCCTGTGTTGTACCACCGATCACTCACTGGACCATATGGCCCTCAAAGTCAGGCTCATGTCTCAGACCTATTTGTCTCTCTAGCACCTAATTACGACAATCTTTTCCTGGATAAAGCTCCTAATTTTAAAATAAAAAGTAGAAGTTCTTTCTACTGGAAAGAACACTCTCAAAACCCTTACCACAGAATTATCTACATAATTATTTATTAATTAATACCCCATGTGGCTACTTCCACCAAGCTTCTCACCTGGGTTAAACTGGCCTGTGGTATTCTGCCATCTCTCTTTCTCCTTCATTTTAAGAACTTAAGATCGAAGCAGGTCCTGGTGGCACACACCTATAATCCCATGCTGAGGCAGGAGGATCAAGAGTTCAAGGCCAGCCTCTGCAACTTAGTGAGACCCTGTCTTTAAATAAAAAATAAAAAGGGCTGGATAGGGCTCAGTGGTAAAGCACTCCTGAGTTCAATACCTGGTAACAAAAAATAAAATAAAATAAAATAAAATAAAATAAAATAAAATAAAATAAAATAAAAACAAAGCCCAGGCCCTCAGGGAATTGAAAAGCTGGTGTTATAGCTGTCACAGAATGTAATCAGTGAGGTAGTTACTTAACCACTCAGGGACTCGGTGTTCTTACAGATAAAACATGAACAGCAACATTATCTACTTCCCAGGTCTGTGGTGAAGACCAGTGTGATGTCTGTAGTGTGTTACTAAGGTTTGCATAGTGCCCTGCACAGAGTTTGAACTCCATCCATGTCAGCTTTTCTCCCTGAGCTCCTTTTCCTTCTCATTATGAGGTATTCTCACTTGGTCCACAAATACAGAGTGTTGAAAAAGTAGATGCTTTCTATTAAAAATTTTTTTCCTAATTAAGTCCAACAGAGACAAAGAGGTCTAAGACATAAGCATGACCTTGGCGAGCATATGGTCCAGTGAGTGATCAAGGTGTACAACACAGGAACAAGCACTATAAGTCAGTAAGCCCCAGGTCCCCAGCCAAAAATAGCACAAAATGCTTTGAGCAGAGAAGGAATGAGTTCCACAAGCTTGAGAAATCTTATCAGAGAAGCAAGGTCTTCTTCAAGGTCTCATACAAACTAAGAGGGGAGGATAAGTATTCTAGATTTGAAAATGGTATTAAGAAAGTTCTTTAGGTATGAAATAGCATAGCAAGTTCAAAGGACAACAAGTAGACCACATGACTGAAGATTCTATGATGGCTAGAAGAGCCCTTGCTCCAGAAACAGAGCCTGTGGCTCTTATCACACACTCACTGAAAACTATTGAAAGTCTCAGGTACATATGATATCTCTTCAACTTACTTGAAAATTAAATTTCAAGAAAATCTTTTTTTCATTAGAATAAATCTAGACATAACAAATTCACCTGAAAATTTAAGATAAAGAATGAGAATCAACAAGTATTTTGCATTGTTTTTGATGTTTAGAGCTGTGCCTCCAGGCCTGATGGAAAACCTTCCAATGCAGTACTCACAGACCCAAGTTTGAGGCTGCAAATAAACCAGAGAACTGTTCCTAGTGGTAGAAATTGTGTGGGACCAACAGAGACTATTTTGGGGTTAGAGGATAAGATAATGGTTAAGTATCAGGTGTCAAATCCTTTTCCCTGATTTTGTCTATAGAGAGAATGAAGTTGTAAGAGAAAAAGGCCATGGCCTATGGATACAAGTGTCCTTACCTGTGGCTCTCCAGTGCTCTTTAAGTAACAACAGAGAGACAAAGAGATAGCTCATATACTCCATGGCTCTAATAGAGATTATTTCTATGACGTTCCCTCAGAATTTAATCTTACACAGTTGTGGTAGAAATCTAGTATGATGATGTTTTATGGCTGATAAATTATATAAAATGTGTTTTCTCCAGTTGTCCATATGCCATTTCTAGTACAGGACAAGTTACAGGAAGTCTCTCTGGGCTGCCAGTGAGCTGTGGCTTGTGTTGTGATTTCTTAGGCTTCTAGCAGTTTTACCTTTCAGTCTGATGGCATCAAGTGAAGTGGCTCCAGAAAATCTAGCGGGGGGGGGGCAGAAAATCTGATGGATCCTGGGAGTCCCAGAGACACAAGTTAATGAGGAACCCAATCCAGCTGCAGGTGCAGGGTCTGCACAGGTCCCAGAAGAACATGGAAATGGCATGAAGACTCATGGCATTCACATCACACTATAATAAAGCAGACAAACAATGAACAATAAATTATTAGCAAACAGACTTAAAATATTTTTAATATCCTTGGATGTGGTTTAAGAGAAAATCTGGGGAAAATTACTTGAAATATACAGAACTGACTACAGACAACATCCAGAGAGATACTAAGCTTCCTTATAAATCAATAATGGAAAAATCATATCATGACAGGAAAATGGGTAATTTACAGAAGAAACTGGAAAATCCAATGATCATGAAAGGAGCTTAGCCTTAATAATTTTACAACTGAAAATTAAAATAATAATGAAATAATATTTATAACTATCTTAACTATCAAAATTTGTAAAGTCTAACAAGACCAAGTTTTTGCATGAATATTGAAGAGACAACATCACATTCTCTATCAAAAAAACTTACATCTATAAATTGTTACAACCATTTAGGGCAACAATTTGTCAATACTTAGTAAAAAAAAGTGTCCATCTCCTAGGATACAGTAATTGTATAATGAAAAATGTAGCCTAAATGTATTTCCACAAGTGTGCAAAGAGTACAGCAGTATGGGTAATTATGAAAATGGAAACAACTTGAATTTTCCTTAATAGGAAAATGAAAAAAAAGTAAAGTTTTTTTTTATAGGGGACTACTATATAGCCATTAAAATGAAAGAGCTGGATTTGTACATATCAGCATATTTAAATCTTGAAACTGTTTACAAGGGAAAACATTATAGAAAATTACCATAACATTTTGCTATTGATATAAATTTTAAGCTACAGATAAATACTACATTTGATTTTTAAAGATGTATAGGTAAATAGTAAAAGTCTTTTACTTCCCTACAGATATGGGAAGGATGGAGGCCATCTTCATAATCTCCTTTAATTCCAGAAAAGAAAGTTCAGAAACAAGATTGTTAAGAACACAAAAGAGACTTTAATTGAATTCCCTTTGGCTCAGAGAAGTCAGAAATTTTTAATGAGAAATTAAATCTCCAACTCAAGGTTAGGTGAGTATAAGTCTGAACTTATACCACTTACATGGTATAGAGATCTCCAACTGAGAAATTGACATTTAAAAAAGAAAACAGTCCTGGTTGATGAATCCCCTGAAGCACTTGACAGAAACAATTTCACTATTGGGGTACATGTGACTAACTAGCACACCTATACAGTAAATCCCTAGTGATGATCAGCTCACAAACAAAACTTATGGAACACATGAGAAAGTAATCCATCGTGAGTGAGAATCAGAACACACCATTAATTTTCCAAGAACTTGATACTGTGGAACATCATTAAAAAAAAAACAACATGTAATCCATTGTAGGGGTCCTCACAACACCTGTCTATTGTTACTTTGGAATTGCTAAGGACCAACGATGGCTGCATGTCTTCCTTTTCCCTTTCCTGAAGGAATGTGTGCATTCATATGATCATGCATATCACTTTGACCACCATGTTGAGAAGAGGGGCAGACATTTGTGTTTGCATGAAGGAGTAGATATATTGTCTTTTTGGTTCATAAGCCTCTAGACAAAGAGGAGCCATGTCTAGATCTGATGGAATTTGAGTTGGGCAAAAATGACAGAAGGGGCTTTCAAGTGGCTTTCCTTGAAAGAAGGGTAGGCTTGAATGTGGTCTACAACTTGGAAAAAATGGGGTGAAAGAATACTTGGTAATTAGAAGAGCGGGGATGCTTCCTTCTCACCAAATATCCATGTGTTCCCCACATTTCTGGCCATGTGCAATTAGCCAGAATCATGTGACTATCTGGGAAATGACCTGTGAGTGACATGAGGTCATTGCCCAGAAATAGGTATTTCCAGGCTGAAAAGAGATGACATGAAATCTCCTACTTTCCCTTCTCATTCTTTAGTGACAGTGGCAGCTGCATCTTGAGATAGTTTAGCAACTAGATGGAAACATCTGGATTTTTAAATCATTGCTTGGGAGAAAACTGCAAACTTTGCACAAGAGAAAAATAAACTTTTATGTGTTAAACCAAAATGTCTGTTGTGTGTGACTTCTAGACACAAACACACACACACACAATGCTCATTGGAATTAAGCACACATGAAAGAATAAAACCACACAGGGTGTAAATCTACCACGAGGGCAGTGGTAAACTGGGAATTAGGGGCTCAGGAGCATGAAAGAGTAGAACTTTACGGCAGAGATTATATCTTAAAAGTACATTTTCCATATTTAAGTACCAAATTTGCAGAAACACAGGGTACTATTACAAAAATACTGTTTAAAAAAGAAATTAATAGATCACTTAAAAATGAGAAGATTACATTTCAAATTGACAAGTCAGCAAAACACACATGCATGTTTGTTTGTTTCATTAAAGAGGTAAAAATGGAATAGAGTGGGAAATAAAAGGTATTTTTAAAAAATTAATTTTTTATTCATTGTGTACCTATATAAGGAAACTGAATTTTGATTTGTACTTTAAATACTACAAAAAATCCAGATTAATGGGCCTTAATATGAAATTTCTAAAGGAAGACATGGAAAAATATCTTTAGGTAAAGACTTTTTGGATATAATAATCATAAAATGTTAAAAATAAACAATAGGACTGGGATTGTGGCTCAGTGGTAGAGCACTTGCTTAGGAAGTGTGAGGTACTGGGTTTGATCCTCAGTACCACATTAAATAAATGAATGAATGAATGAATGAATAAATGTATTTTGTCCAACTGCAACTAAAAAAAATAAAAGTTGGACTGCATTCAAATTAAGACTCTCTAAAAAACTTCATGATTTTTGTTTGTCAAAAAATACCACTACAAGAATGAAAAGACAAGCCAGAGAGCAAAAGATATTTACCATACTTGGATCTGACAAAGGATTGTAGATAACAATACACCCTAAGAAACTCATACAGATTAATAATAAAGATCTAAAACCTAATAGAATAATGGGCAAAAGACTCATATAGACACTTCACAAAATAAGATTTTCAAATACAGGTAAGCATTCTAAAAGATGTTCAATATCATAAGCCAATATAGAGATAGGAATTAAAACTTCAGTAAAATAGCAGACAATGTCACCAAAATGAATATGAAAAAAGTAAATCAAGAGTTGGCAGATACCTCAACAATTGGAACTCTCCTATTCTGGTGCAGGAGTGTGAGTACATTCACGTTGCAAAACTATTGTGTAATGCAATAAAGCCAAACATATAATACCCCAGATGGTAGAGAAATAAAGACGCTTGAAGGTTGTCCTGATACCAGAACCATCAATTATGTCTTAGGTGACAGGGCAAAGAGGAAGGAAGGTTGCAGATGGAATTAAGACTGCTAATCATCTGACCATCAAGGAGGAAATTTGTTCTGGAAGATCTGTGTAGACCCAATGGAATAATCAAAATCCTTGTAATTGCAAGTAGAAAAGGGAATCAGTAGGGGAAACCAGAAAAACAGAAGAATTTGGACCAAAGTTCCTGGACAAGGTGGCCTGTCCAAGGTAGAAGAGGGAAGGAGCAGAGTCTCCCTAGAGCCCTGAGTTTCCAGAAGGGAATGCAGCCCTGATCCTAGCCCAGGAAGCCATGGTGGACTTATGGTATACACAACTGTAAGATGTTAAATTTGTGGTTGAAGCCACTGAATTTGTGGCTGAAATTTGTCACAGCAGTAATGACAGCCTAATTTATCCTATGACTCTACTATTCCACTCCTAGTTATATATTCAACTGAAAGGCAGGGATATAGGCACCAAAAGACACATACAAGAATGTGCATACAGTCTTATTCAAAATTGCCTCAAATAGGAACCTACCCAGATTCCATAAATGCCCAATAGGTAATTAGTAGCATCTTGATATATTATTAAACCACAGTAAGAGATGAATGTTATGCAAAACAATTTGATGGTTCTCACAAAAATATGAGATAGAGTAGAAAGTGACAAAAGCATCCAGATTGAAAATTCCATTTATATTAAATTCAAAGACAGTAAAACTAATCTATGGTGCTAGAATTGTTGCCTTAGCCGGGGGTCTGGTGACTGACAGGTGCAGAGGGGATCTACAGGGTGCTAGCAATATTCAGTTTCTTGATCTACGCCCTGATCAGTGTGATTCATGAAAATTATTTGAGTTGACATTTATGACTTATATATATATTTGTGTGTATGCTGTATGAGGATAAAAACTTTAACTTAAAAAAGGCAAATGATTGATTAAAAAACAGATCAGACACAAGGGAGATGCAAATTTAAAACTGAGAAATGGATCTGAAGAAATTCTCTAGATCACAACTAGAAGATAAAAAGATAGAAAATGTGAAAGAAATTTTAAAATGAAAAGGACCAATTTCACCTATAATAGATGCTCCATAGACAAAGAATTGAAAGAACATGAGACAAAACATTCAAAATGCTATATTTGGATATTGAATGTCCCCAGAGGTCCGTGTGTTAAAGGCTTGGTCCCCAGGGTGGTGCTGTTAGGAGGTTGGGCCTTATGAGAGGTCCTTGGTCACTTGGAGGCATGCCAGCAAAGGGCATCATGGAAGCCTGCCAATTCTCTCTTTGCTTTCTAGCCCATGATATAAGTAGCTTGCTCCACTTCTCTCTCAACCCAGGATGTGCTTACTGGAGCCCAAAGCAATGGGCCAACTTGAATTGGGCTGGAGCCTCCAGAAGCATGAATTATGAAGGCTTTCCTCCTTACAAGTTAATTGCGTCCAGTGTTTCATTGTTACCATTACATATTAGATGATTATAAAGATTACCCACTTTGATTTATAGAGTCAATGCAATTTCAATCTAAAATCAGCTGCTTTTTGTGAAAAGTGTCCAACTTGTCCAAAATCTAAATGGAAATGTGAAGCACCATTAATAACCAACAAATGTTAAATAAAAAAAGGAAAAAGAGAATTTATAGTGTTAGATATTATTACTTACAATAAAGCCATAACAATTAAAATAGTATGGTCTTGGCTCAAGGACACCTGAATAGAGTGAAGGAATAACATCCTACAATAATTGTTACAGATATACCTGACAAAGTAGTTGTTTTCAGACTATATAAAGAACCCTATAAACCTATTGAAAAAATATAGTCAATCCAATTAAAAATTGGACGAATCAACATATAATAAGATGTTTGATATCATTCCTCATTAGGGTAACGCAAATAATAACAATGGTATGACACTACTTACCCACAAAATTTTTTTTAAAAGTCTGACAATATTGTAATTACAGACGTTTTGTGATCTAGAGTATCCCTATCTACTCTGTAGAATTCTATATGATCAGCTCTTCTTCTAAATTTTGAGAGTAGTAGCCCAAATCATCCCCTATGGGTTTTATCTTGCCTTTTGCATTCAGTCTTTTTATTCCATTCAGGAGGATGCCAATGTACTCAGAACTTCCAGTACAATACTGTTTCTCACTACCACCATCCCCAATTTAATCACAGTTCTGACTTTATAACTATAGATTTTGCCCGCTTTGAATTTTATGTGTATGGAATCATACAGTATTAACTGTATGGAGATGCATACAGTTTGGAGACTCATCCATATATTGTGTCTACCCATGGCTCATTCTTTTTAATTGTTGTAGAATATTCCAATTCCTATGTATTTAACTCTATCTACTTATTTATTCTGCTATTAATAGACTCTTGGGTTGTTTCCACTTTGGGATTATTACCAAAAATATGCTATTATGATTGTTCTTATAGGGAATTACTAGGCCATGTGGTAGGTATATATTCAGCTCTCCAAATTATGTCCAAGATGTCTTCTAAAGTGGCTTAATTAGTTCACCCTTCCATTTATCAATGTATGAAGATTTGACGTGTGACATATCTATTCCGTACCTATGCCCCCTTTCTTATTGACTCAAAACTCTGAAAATTCTTTTGAATTGGCTCTCTGAAACCCTTTCAGAAGTAAAATCCAATTCTTTTCTATTTTAAGAACAGGATTCTTTTCTTTTTTTAAAAAAAATGTTAGTATATTATAATTATACCTAGTAGTGGGGTTCATTATTGTGACATATTCACACATGACATAATTTGTTCCATTTCATTCCTCAGTATTTCCTTCCACTCCTTTCTCCCTCTAATTCCCCTTTCTCTACTGGTCTCCCTTCTATTTATTTTTTAAATTGGTGCATTATAATTATACGTGTAGCAGGTTTTCCTTGTGATATATTCATACATCCACATAGCATTTCCAAGTACTTCCCCTTTCCCTCTCCCCCTCACTCTTCCTCAATCCCCTTCCTTTACTGAGGAACAGGAAGATTTTCATCAAGGGAAAGGTAATTACGTTTGACCAAGCTGTAGAAAACACTATAGGTGGAGCAGAAGCTAACAAACATGGTGGGAGAGATAGTCTCAACTCCACAGTTGGACCATCCTAAGGCCATTTACCAAAAGAGAAACCATTGGGTGAAATTAATGTCCTTAATTGAGAAGCTCTTACTTCTTAACCATGAATATATTCATTCCCCATGAAACTATGAAAAATTATGAAACAATTTATGATTAAGTGATGTTACATGTGAACATAGTAAGTATAATCATAAGGGACTGACTTTTAGGACATATTCCAATGCTACTAAATTTTAAGTAAGTTACATACATACTTAGTAATATAACTAAGTTATGATAAAAAGAAACCTAAGCCTAGAGATGTATCTCAGTGGTAAAGTACATGCTCAACACCTGGTAAGGCCCAGCATTCAATCCCTGGTCCCCTACCCTAACCCCCGCAAAAAAAAAAAAAAAAAAAAAATTGCTTTCTGTGTTTGTTAAATTCACAAACAGGCTTATTTTTAAAATCCTATATTATTTAAGAAGAGATTACAGGAGAAAAAGTCAAACGCTACAGGCTCAAGCACCATTTCTGTTACTAACTGCATGGCCCTATTCAGTGTCTTTGTGTCAGTCTTCAGAATCTACAAAAATGATAGAACATTACACCTTCGGTTTACTGAAAAGGTTATTGTGAGGAACAATTGAAGTGACCCATAATAACTAATCCATATGGGAATTTTAAAGTTAACAAAGCACTTTCTACATATTTTCATTTTTTAAATTTACAATAATCTTGTATTTGGTAAAGTGCAATTCAAAAGTAAGGTATATTTTCTTTTATATGACAAATTACTGGATAGTCTTATTGGTTATATGCCCTGTGCCATAAGTGAAGTCTGGTGCAGGCTGTTTGCAAGTGTATTTTGCCCATTTCTCCTTGGCCTTAGTAGAAAGCAGTGGAGTGAATGACTCATAATAAGTAAAACACATATCATCTCCTGGAGATAGGAAATAAGGATAAAGGCAGATTTCCATTCAGGAGAATTTATTTGGGCTTTGGAAGTAATTTAAAATGGCTCTTCCCTCTGTTGGCAATTTGTAGCCTGCCTGAGTTGACACCTCCATTTTCAATCACAGTGAGATTGCTTTTAGTTGCAGGAATTACTGAAGTCCTAGCCCTGCAACTCTGAAACCAAGCTCTTTTTAAACTCTTTATAGATCTAGAGCAGACAGAATAAGAATGCAATCTTTCCTGATTGTCATTGCATGCTTCCCAAATTATTTAAATTAATCCATAATTTGTCGAAATTAAGAGGGGGGGAGGATATAGCCTGATAAGAATGTTGCCCTATTAAACCTGGATATGGTGAATTAGTCTGGAAAGATTTGTTTGCTGTCAAATAGGTCAACTTTATTGTAAAGTGGTTATTGGGTTCATCTATACATGTGGGCTAGTCTAAGAAAAAAAATCATATGTGAAGTGATTAAAATCTCAAATCAGTCTACCAAAGCCAAGTATGAGAAGCTGTGTGTGTATGTGTGTGTGTGTGTGTATGAATGTGTTTGTGCGTGTGCACACATGTGCACAGCATGCTTTCTGACTGTCCATGTGCAGGGGGAAGTGTGCATGTATGTTAGGAGCAAAATGTTGATTCTGTTTGTGAGACTGAGTCTGGTATTGGAGCTAGTAATCAGCATCTCTTGTTTTCTTATCTTGGTTTTTGCATTTTGGAAAAATCTAATCCAGGAGTAGAACAAAGTCTTAATCCTTACTACATCTCCAAGGCACAGAGGAGGGGAGTGGATTACCTGCTGTGAGCTCCTTGAGACCCACTTTTAGAAATCACCACTAATTGTACTGGCAAAGGTGACTTACCACATGAGGGGGAAGTTCTAATTATTTAGCAGATGTTAGAGTCACTGAGCTTTCCTGGAGTTAAGACATTATTCTGAGACATGTCCTACAAGCCATGGGATTAAGCCTTTATTGAAAAAACTCCTGAAATGGTGTTTGCAATGTGTCATTCCACTTGAAAAATAAACAGGATGGAATTAAATGAACACAGAAAGATTACTTATCTTATAATTGAGAACATTGTATGAGAATGAATTTTGAATTTATAGCAGTTTCTGGGCTGGCTAGAGAGACATATTAAATAATTTTCCTTTTTTAAAAACATCTTTTGAGACATAAATTCTCTGTGGGGAAAAAACATTGAACAATGAGCTGTCTTTTCTCAATTGATTGCTTGTAGCATTCCAAGTGCTTTGAAAAACGAAGGGAAATTTAACCTTTTAAAATGATCTTTCAGAAATCTATAATTGTAAGAAAAAATGAACCAAAGTCCTAAAGTATTTAGACTTTTTGGAAACTTCATGATGTAAGTAAGCTAGGTAAGGCTGGGGATAGATCCATCAAGGATGGAATGAAACATAAACATGAGTCATTAATATTTTTTTAATGGATCACTGGAAAGCAGAACGTTTAATGTGATTTAAAAAAAAAGAAAGAGAGGGGTGGGGTTGTGGCTCAGCGGTAGAGTGCTCGCCCAGCATGTATGAGGCCTTGGGTTCCATCCTCAGTACCACATATAAATAAATAAAATAAAATAAAATAAAGGTATTGTGTTCAACTACAGCTAAAAAATAAAAAAGAAAGAAAATTTCCTGACATGAAGGGAGTTACTGTCTTAGTACCTCCTTAGAAACTTCATAGAACTTTATTTCATCTTTATTTGCAGTGCACAATAACCACTAGCATTAGTCAGGGTCTGTGAGTTTCAAGATCTTGGCTAAAATATCATATTTTCTTAAATACAGCAATGTGCAGAGTTTAAAAATCACCTATTTTCTACATGGAAAAGAAAAATTCATTTATATGGATCAGAATCGAGTTAATACTGATTTGCCCAATAAATGGCTTTTCAAGTTTTCTCTGGAATTGTCCTGATGATCTAAATTTTTCTCAATGTATGCTCCAAATAATTAACAGAAAAAGGTATAATTTTAAGATATTTGGATAACGAGTAGATTTTGATAAACTGTTTTTTTTCCCTCATTTTCCTTTAAAGTAAGTTTTTTTACTTTTCCTATCTACAAAATGGAGAATGAAAAAGGCTGCTCAAAACAGTGAGATACGTCAGGTACACTTGTGTTTCCAGAAGGAAGTTAAAGTGTGTGTGTGTGCGTGCACGCGTGCACACACACACACACACCCACACACAGCTCCTGTCACTGTTGTACTTGTAAAAGGAATGACAGAGGTGTCTGGACCTCAGGTCATTAGAGCTATGTTGAGACGTGACAGAATATGGTTAGAACATTCCAGGGCGGCACACATCAATGTTGAATTACCATTACTGCAGACTGTAACTGTGTTGGCAGTTAGTGGGTCTTGTTACCCCCATGGCTCCCTCTTAAACAGCAGTGCAGCCCCCTGACAGCAAATAGCTTTCAGAGGAAATGTCTCTGTGGCTTGCTAGGCACTGTAGCCCACATCAAATCATCCACTTTCCCATTTTCATATTTTTCTGACTTGGACTCATTTTTCCGGCTCAGTGATCTCCTTTCTGCCATTAGCCAGCTGCACTCCATTAAGATGCTTTTTGTTTCGCAGCAATGGATTCCCTGAATTCTCAGATCTCTGTCTGCTCTTCAGCCTTGTTTCCTCCTTCTTGTGGTAAAGCACCCAGTTTTCTAATGGAGGCCTATTTTTTCCTACCTAAGTCCATCTAGATCTGCAGCTTCCAGGGGTGGCTTTCATTCAGAGACCCTGGGATTGGGCCAGAAAGGGCATATGACCCCATGGGAACCATAGGCCATTTGCTTGTAGTCATGCATCTGGGATCAGAGATAGATCCACTCCTGTGGAAGCACAGTCAGGATGGAGAACAGCATCCTGGTTCTTATCATCTGAACCTGAATCCAGTAGTGGCTGAACTTCTGCTCATGGCCTTTTGGATCCCCCCCTTTTTTTTCTTCCCTTTAAACTAGCTGGGGTTTCTAACTTCTGTTACTCGCATCAGAAATAACAAAAAGCGATATGGGCATAGTATCTGCAGTCCACGTTCAGGAGAACATCAGTCTGTCCTTATTTTATCCCAAGTAATTCCACAAATAAATCAAGGTTTCAAAACTTTCATATATATAGACACCAGGATTTATCAAGCTGGTTGTTGTCCATAAAGGCTTTGAGTTGTATGAAAGTCTTTCTTTACAAAAATGGCAGCAACTTTTCCCCCTAGTGTCTTTTTTTCTGAATCATATAATTACTGAGTGCTTGAGGGTTAGAGAGGACACTTTGGCTACGGAGACCCCAGGCTGCAGTTGACCGAGGCCAGCAAGGAAATTCATCTTGGGAATTGTAAACAGACTTGTAAACCTAAGGCATTTTATGAGGATATCATAGGAGACAATAGATTCAGGACCTTGCTGTCATTTTTCTCGTCAGAATTTGAGTGAAATGGGACTTTTAAAATAGGAATTCCTCTTTTCTTACTCTTTCTTCCTAGCTTCCTGTCTATTCTACTTTTAAAATTTTTTATCCCTGTATTTCCCTGATCTTTTCTTTAGTTTGGTGGCCAGCTCTTCCTCTCATCTTGTCAGATTTCTTTTCATTCTTTTCTGTCTATAGCCAGGAAACCTTACTAAATCACTGTCTTCCAGGGTCACAGCAGCAAACAGAACTGGCCAGTGGTCTCTGAAAACAGAAGCCACCTGTCCACGAAGCTGTGTGATCTGACATTTGCTGCTCCTGCCTCAGAGTGCGTTGGCTGTAGATGGCCCAAGCTCCACTGTTTTCTGTCTTTCCTCACGGTGCCGGGTGTTTTTGCCTAAGGAGACCTTACAAGTTCCTTCTGAAGAGCTCCTCTCCTGCCGCTCTCTGTTCTAAGTGCTTTGTGTATCAACTAATTTAACCATGCAGCAACCTCTTGGGGAATCATTATCTCCACTTCATAAACCAAGTAACTGAGTTTCAGAGAGGCTGAGCAGCTCACCCCAGGTGGGCAGCTTTGAGTGGAAAAGCAAGATGTGGTTGGCAGAATTTTCAGATAGCCCCCAAGATTCCTGTTCCTCAAGTACACAACTTGTGGAATCCCTCCCCTTCAGTGTTGACAGGACTTGTAAAGATAATGGGAGTTCACTCTCCTGATGAGGTTACATTATACAGCCAGGAGAAAGAGATTGTTAAGATAATAAGTAATGTTCCTAATCAACTGATTTTAGAGTCAAAAGGAAACTATCCTTTTGGGTGGGCCTGGGCTAATTAGGCGAGTGCTTTAAAAGAGGGTCTGGGTTTTCCCTGAGGAAAGAGAACTGAAATGAGAGATTCTTCTGCTGACCCTGAAGAAACATGCAGCCATTTTGTGAGCAGTCTAAGGAGGGGACCATGTAGCAAGTACCTGAGAGTGGTCCCTGGCCATCAGCTAGCAAGGAAGTGAGGACTTTGGTCATCCGCCTCGGAGAAATTATATCTGCAACAACCATGGGAGTTTGAAGAGGCGCCTGGGCTTGATCAAGGAGCACAGCCTGTGAGCCCCAGAGCAGGGTGCTCGGCCACGCCATGTCTCAACTTCTGACCCACAGACTGGGGGCTAGGAAGTGAGTGCTCTTTCAAGCCACTGAATTTGTGTAAACTTGTTACACAAAAATAGGAAATGAATATACATGGGTCCGAGGCTCAGATTTCTGGCTGCAGAGCTCACATGCTGCATCCTCACCCCAATCTTCCTCGTAGAAATCATCTAAAAAGTCACTAAATCCTGGAACATCAAGGTTGAATGAGGACCATCCAGTCTAGTAGCTTAATACGACTTTTCCTATACAGCAGAAACCTGTTTTGGGTCCCTCTGTTGGTGGGAGACCTGCTCTGCTTGGAGTTGGATGTGAGAGGTGGAAGCTTATGCCCCAGTGGTGCCCCATTCCCTCCTCAAGGCACCCCTGAGGAACACAGTTTGAGAACCACTGATCTGATCAAGCAACCCATCCCACCTTTACATTTTCCTCTCCACCATCCTAAGCATGGTTTGGATGCCTCTCTCCGCTTGCTATATGTAAGCCAACTTTTGGAAAGTTTTCTTTCTTCCTTTTTAGTACTGGACATTAAACCCAGAGGTGTGCTACCTCTGAGCTACATCTTCATTCTTTTTTATTTTTTATTTTGAGATGGGGTGTTGCTGAGGCTGGCCTCCAACTTTGAAATCCTCTTACCTCAGCCTCCTGAGTTGCTGGGATTATGGTGTGCACCTTTGTGTCTGGAAAGTCTTTCTTTTGCATTAAAACCTGTTCCCCTCTAATTCCTGTTATTTGTGTGGGTCTAGCCATAGGTAATACACAGAACAAATGGAACCCTTCTCCTGTAGGACAGATTATCACATCAGGTCTCATGTTTCATGTATGCTTTCTATTTTCCAGACCAAACCCCTCCATGCCCTTAAAGGAGTTTCCAGTCCTTACTTTCCTACTGAACTTCAGCAAGCCTGTGTTTCTCTGAGAGTAGGGTCAGGAACTAAGCACAATCTCTTGGTGTGGTCTGCATCTCATAAAACACAACAAGCCTCATAGAAGCCACAGTCTAAATATTCTGTTTCCATCAATGCAGTGTTAGACCACATTTGCTTTTTGGCAACCACAGAGAAGTGCTGACTCATACCACACATAGCGCCAACCCAAAGGCCTTTCTATACATGTGGCTGCTAAGGTATGTCTCCACAGTCCTGTAGTTGAGTGTGTTTATTTTAACCTGAGTGCAGGCTTAACAGTTCATCACCGTCACATCTCATCAGGGATCTGTGGCATATCTTGTATGATCCTGTTTATGTCATGCAGCAACATTGCTCTGTTTTCCCAGCATTGCCTCAACTCTGAATTTGATAAGTATGCCATAAATATCCTCATTGGAGTTATTGACAGAATGTTGGAACTGGACAGGGCTGAGGTCAGAGCCCTCTGGCACCACACTGATGATCTACTCCCAGTGTTTGAATCTCTGAAACAGTTACAGCCAATGAATTGTATCATCTGATGGCAGCCATCCAGCTCCTAAGGTACCCCCCCGAAGCCTCATGAACTCTTTCCTGGCACCCAGGTACAAGGCGTTGAGTCCCCTTGCCCAACCTCCCAAGCCATAGCAGCTCCTCCTGAATGCTGGCAAGTGCTGGGCAGCATCTTTCCCACGATGGGTACCACACACAGCCCTCTATAGTTTGCTTCCCTTGGCAAGGGGGTGGGGTGGGGGGGACAGCATTTTCTCCTAAAATTTCATTCTTTTTCATCTTTTTCTTTTCTTTTTTTTTCTCACGCCATGAGAAAACATCAGGACGATTTAGGAGATAATTTTTTAAAAAATTTATTTGTTCTTTCTAGATATACATGACATAGAGTGTATTTTGATGTATTATACATACATGGAATAGTGTAATTTGTTCTAATTAGGATTCCATTATTGTGGTTGTCTATGATGTGGAGTTACATTGGTCTTTTTTCATATATAAGGATAGAAAAGATAAGTCTGATTCATTCTACTGCCTTTTCTATTCCCATCCCTCCTCCCTTCCCATCATTCCCCTTGTCTAGTCCAAGGAACTTCTAATCTTCCCCTCCCTTGTAGTGGGTTAGCATCCACAAATCAGAAAGAACATTCTGCCTTTAGTTTTGGGGGGTTTGGCTTATTTCACATAGCATGACATTCTCCAGTTCATTCATTTACCACCAAATGCCATAATTTCATTCTTCCTTATGGTTGAGAAATATTCCATTGTGTATATAAACTACATTTTATTTATCCGTTCATTTGTTGTAGGACATCTAGGTTGGTTCCATCTAGAGTGGCTATTGTGAATCGAGCTGCTATAAATATTGTAATGGCTGCATCATTGTAGTATGCTGATTTTAAGTTCCTTGGGTATAAACTGAGGAGTGGGATAACTGGGTCAAGTGGTCATTCCATTCCAAGTTTTCTAAGGAATCTTATTTAGGCTATAATAATGAGTGTCAGCATACTTAAAAGATTGAGGAACGGCTCTTTTGATTTCAGAGGAGAGCCTACACTTGGAGTCACAAGAAGTAGGGTAGTACACTAGAAAATTCAGGACAAGTTGTAGGAGGTGGCTGGGGTACATTAAAGGTGAGGTCCACATGGGACAGGGTGGTAAGGGAAATGCAGGATAAGCTGAGTAGGTTTCCCAAGGTTTTCATAGGGCTAAAGTCAATCAAACATCTGCAGACCACTCCTCTTTTCACCTGTGCGCTTTCTCTCTCACCCTGCCTTATGTTAAAGCACCTGGGGAGGGGGACATTCTTCTTGATTTTACTGGGGACAGCCTCTGCTCCATGTGGATTCTAGGGATGGATGAGCTCCTCCATTCACCCCAAAGTGAAGATTCTGCAAATCCACAGTACATGGAGGGATCAGAAGCCCACATGAGGGCTGGGGTTGTGGCTCAGCGGTAAAGTGCTTGCCTAGTACATGTGAGGCACAGTGTTCGATCCTCAGCACCACGTAAAAATTAATTAATTATTAATTAATGGTATCGTGTCCAACTACAACTAACCTCCCCCCCACAAAACCCACATGAGTGGCAGGGCAGAGGTAGCCCATAATTGTTAACACATCACTGCTTTCCTATCTTGGTTCAATTTTTCTTATAATTTTCTCTTTATTCATATTCATTATACAAAAATGAAAGTTCCCACGAAAATTCCTGGATATTTATATTACCTAAGACCAAGTACTTGTATGAGATCACTGGGAAAGAAGTATTTTAATTGTTGTGGTGAGCTTTGACAGCATAGTGTCCACCTGCTGTTCACTCCCTAGCGTTCATTAACCTCCTTGTAGCCACCTCAGTTTCTCTGGGAACAGGGCTCCTATTCTCCTTGGTTTCAAGTCCATTTGTTCTAGGGGCGTTCCCTTGTCCTGTTGGGGGCGTGGGGTGTCCTCTGGTTTAGCTTTGTCCAATCAGAATGCAAGGTTCTGCCATGTTTGTTTTAAGCCAAAGAGAAACAGAGACTTTGTCGTGGCTTCTGGAAGAGAGAGCCTTGGTTCCTTTGGCTGCACTTGGCGCTCCCGGGTTTCCAGGCTCAGCCTTTTCAGTGGCCTTGCTTCCAGGAAGGGAAAGTCTGAGAGAGAATGGCATCAGCACAGAGGCAGGGGGAGGAGAGGGAAGCAAAACTGGACTCTGAACACAGGAGGAGCAATGATGAAACTAGGCTTCGGGGGTCACTCTGGACAGTGAGTCTCTGGGCATCCGTTTTCTCACCTGTAAAATAGGAATCATGATATAGCTCTTCCTGGAGTTGTATGAAGACCAGGGGAGTCCTGGGAAATGCCGAGAACAGTGCTCAGCACTGGTGTGTACCCTGCAAGTGTCAGTCTTCATCTGAGCTCTCTCAAGCTGAAGCTAAGCTGAGACATACTTCTGGATTTTTTAAGGCCTAAAAAAAATAAATTATCTTTTGTCTTCACCAATTTGGCTTGTATTTTGTGTCATTTAACCTTCAGAGTCCTATTTAATAGTTTTAGTGAAACAAACTCTTACTCACCTTTTTTTGTCTTCTTTAACAATAGTAAGATAAAAATAATCCAAGATCAGATGTTCCTTTTCTGATTATTGCCTAATGGTGAAACATTATCTTGGAACAGGCTAATTTCCTCTCCTTCCTTTCTTCTTGGTTGCATTATTTGAAATGTATTCCCAGCATTTCTTTAATATATATATATATATATATATATATATATATATATATGTTAGAAGAATAAAGATAATAGCTGAGATTCCCTCTTTATTGAATTGAAAGTGAATGAAAGCTTTCTTAATCACCTTAAGTAATATATTTAATTTTCTCTGTGGCTGAAATGATAGAAATTAGAAACATGTGACTCTTAATGAGATTGATCTGCATTTTTTGATTACTTTAGAATTTGCAGTGTCTGTTTTAAGGTCACCCCCACTATTCTTGTTCTTTAACTAAGGGTTTTTGTTAGTCTTTTCCCCTCTGTTTTCTTCTGTCTTAAAAGCCCACCTGGCCTTCTGTGTGAGTCCTTGTTGTCCTTAACAGTCATCAAGGAACTTGGCCATTTGCACTGAGACCAGTAGCAGAGGCCCTAGTCAGCTTTAATTAGCATACAGCATGCAGAAAGGAACAATAAGAAACAAAACTAGTAAACTAGAGAAATTGGAGACAAAGCCGCATGAGTAGAATCAGCTCTGGGAGCTGGGAAGAGGGAAGCCACAATGGTGCCATTGTCCCTTTTTCTTAGCATGTATAGCCAGGCCAGGTGTGAAGTGGGCACTCGTGGGACTGTGGAGCAAGAGAGGGATGAATACACGGGAGTAAGCATTTGGCCATGTGTGGACACACTTTGTTTTGCCAACTCCACCAGCCTGGGGTGGCAGGGGAAGAAAATCACAAAAGAAAACCCAGGCTACCCATGTACCAACACAAAATGCATTTTCGACTGCCCAGGTAAAAATAGCAGAAGCATTGAGTGAGGAACAATGTGACATTTACAAAGCTAATAAGTTGCCCACTGATCTGAACCAGGGCATTTGTTTTTGCAAATTTTGCTGCTTATTTGCAAGTAAGTATTCATTTCATGCCTCACTATTTGGCTTTTAGGGTGGACTTAATTAAAAAAGCTGTAGCATCTTTGAGTCCAATTTCCTCTTTTCACATAGCATCTGTCCCTGACACCTTCTGTGAGGCTCTGCCACTTGTTGAGGCCAGGGCGAGAGAAGGAAATGACAGGGGAGAGGCGAGGTGGACATACACCTCTTGTTGGAGGCAGCACTCTCCAATTCTGCATGACCCAGTCACATGCTTAGGGGGCTTCTTGGTTTAAGCAAGGCAACAGATGTCTCCAAGAGGGGGTGCTGGAAGCATCACAGAGGCCAGCAGGACTGTGGGTTAGGCATGAGTGAGCTAACGGGAGAGAGAGCCACACATGCTTTTGCCCTCTGCTCAGAAGTGGAAAATACGCCCAAATTAAATAAGGGCAAATTCTAGAACTGAAAAGAGGGTGAAGGCAGAGAGAAAATACTTACTTGGAATAAGCATTTCCCTGAGGGTGGTGGTGGAGGGAACTTGACTGTGTTCAAAGACAAACATGGCCCTGTGCTTTCTATTTTCAAATAGATGGCACAAAAGATAAAAGCCAGCCAGGGGTTGACTTTGCCTATAGATATAACACCATTTTGCTTTGCAAAACATAGCTACTTCTTTACACATTTACTTGGAGGTTTGGTTCTGAGTGTGATCAAGAAAGAGAACTGAGGCTTTCCCCCTCTGGATGTGTCATTCTGTTACTGGGACAAGACTATCAGTAAATCCCAGCCAACCCATACCTCATTTTAGAACAAGTAATTGAGTTTGTGGTAAGCAAGCGCTTACAGATGGAGCATGTCCTTAATCTACTTTCCATTTGATGTTTTCAGTGTTGCTTTTAAAGCAGCTTGTTTGGAGTTCAACATATTAGACTTTAGTTCTTTGAGGACTTCGTTCTTAAGTTAAAGGAATCTTTGTAAATTGTTTCGTCCCTTTATTTGGGCTTTGTTCCTGAAATTACTGAGACTCTGTATAATAGAGTCTGTATTATATGTTCTGTATTATAGCACAAGGTGCATTGGACTAAATCTTCTGTGTTCGTGTTCACTTTCTAGGACTTTACATGGTATGTCCCTATCCCACAACCCCCCTCCCACCCAGATGTTCTGGACACATCTGATCTCTGGACAGCCCCTGTTGCTTTTATGCAAAGGAAACCAACATCCTGACACATGCTGCCAGAAGCTTCTACTCAGAACACTGTTCCTTGTGGTCCTGGGGGTACCAAATGTCTAATGGTGCCCTTTTCCTTCCATTTGACATCTAAAGAAAACAGTGAGCCTGATTGCTAAGCAGATCATCACAGATCCATGAAAGAAGGCCATCTCTGGTCCACATTAGGCTTAAACTAAAACATAGCCACAGGTCTAGAAAACCAGAAAAGTCAGAAACAATAGGGTGCACTTGGCTCCAGTTTGAGATTTGTAAGCCATCAGTAAGTTTTACTGATGCTTTCCCAATTATACAAGTAATAAGATGATATTCATAGGCAAATTCAAACAAAGTATAGATGAGGAATATGGACCAACTGCCTGCAAGTTCTACAGTTAGAAGTAATCACATAAATCTTTTAATTTTTATGCTTTTAATTTCCTACATATATCCACATGTAAATATTTTTCTTACTATAAAGATGTGGCCAGACTCTTCATATAAATTTTATTTCAAAATCTATTATGAACATCTTTCCACATCTTTAACTATTAGACATAAGTTTAATGGCCATGCCTAGTTCAATTGCATGGATGGATTTTTTTTAAACTAGCCAGCTCTTGTTAGGCATTAAGTTGATTCCAGTTTCTCTTTATTCTAATAAACTGTGCTGTTATGAACATTCTTATAGCCAGAGCTTTATGCATTCTTAATTATTTCATTAGTATTAAATCCTAGAAGTTTAATTCTTAGTTTAAAAACTGCCATGGTTCTCGTAGGATTTACCTCACATGCTCTTTAGTAAAACACAGAATATTTAGGTGGCCAAAGTTTGCAGCTTCTCACAATCTGAACTGAGGAAAAGACAAGGAAGGGATTTCTGTCTTCTATTCTCTGGGAAATTTTGTGTGCATTTTTCCCAGCTATGAATTTGAAAAGTACTGAGCCTCTCATATATTTTGGTTGTTCAAAGCCCTATATTTTAGGTATATTTAAAGTGGGCTTCATGAATCACCAGGGATTGGTGTTTTTTTATAATTGTGTATGTTTGTATGCATTGCTGGGAATTGAACCTAGGGCCTTGCACATGCTAGGCTAGCACTGTAACACTGAGCTACCTCCCCAGCTCTTTTTATCTTCTTATTTTGAGGCAGGAGATTGTTGAGTTGTTGAGGTTGGCCTCAAACTTGCAAACCTCCTGCCTCAGCCTCCCAGGTTCCAGAGATTACTGGTGTGGGTCCGATGCCCAGCTATAATGACAATTTTACCATGACAGTTATATTTGTACATCCCCTCATTGTAAGAATGTCTATAATTGTAGTCATAGGTGGCAGGGGAGGGAGAAGAACAGGGCAGTCCCTTAGTTCTTCTGAATAGAGATGCTTGTTTTTGATACGCTGAGCACAATAAAATACAGACTAATAGTATTTTACCAAAGAATAGAAAATACGTAAGAGAAGCCAGAGTGCTTTGAGACAACCTTCAATCCATTTACCAAAAGAGCTCATAATGAAATTCTCATTTCAAGGGAGGCCAAACATTAATAAATATTGAGAAAGGGAAGTTAAAAGGACATCAAGTTAATATTTTACTATCCCTTCTTTGATCTTGGAAAGCTTAAAATATTTTTCCACACTAATTTCATGCTGTATTGATTCCTCCCTGCCTATTGGCTTATTGGAGCAGACATAAACGCCTCTCTTAACTACAGCTTCCATTTCCATAACACTTTTCAACACCAACAGGTATTTATGTATTCACTGGCATCACTTATGGATATCACCACTGTTCTGGAATAATCATTGCTAGTTAAAAACTGGATCAGGTCATTAAAAGCACTGCCATTTTATTGAGTTGGGTCTCAGTCATGTAATAACATCTCTGAGGTGGGTTGTATTGGTTTTGGAGGAAAAAAAAAAACATCCTGTACTTCATTGACTCTGCCACATTCAGCTATGTTCAAAATACATTCTGAAGCTGACTGTGTTTCCATTTCTGTTGCTACCATCCTCATCTTGAAACAATGAAAAGTCTCTATCCCTAACTGCAGTGACCTCTTAACTAACTGGTCTGTTTCCAAGCTTTCCTCCCTTCAGTACATTCTGAAGCCAGAAGCCAGAGAGAGCTCCCCAAATGTAAGTCAGGCCATGTCCCACTGCCTCCTCCCTCAGAGGCAGCCCCTGCATGATGGCTCTTGCTTTCCTCACCAGTGCCCTGCCTGCTTGCACTGATCCATGGAGAAGAAAGAGCTGTCACAAGAGGGTCTCCATGAATTGCCAGCACTCATCTGCATCTCCCAACCTCAGTGCCTGGATGGTCTGCCTTCCTGCCTTTTCTGAAGATCACTGTCCCTGATGCTGCCTAAGTCACCCATTCCCTTCTGCACTAAATCTTCCCCCCCACCTAGCGCCCTGGTACCTTTGGATAGCTGCCCCTTTCCTCTTGTGCGACATTGATTTTTTTCCTTCTGCTGGATCCATTCCTAGCAGCATAAAAACAGGCTGTGATTTCTGTCATTTGAAGAAAAAAAGAAAGAACAGAACAAAATAAAAATAGTTTTTTTTTTTTACCATTTTCTCTTTCCCAGCATCCACTCCATTTCTCTGCTCTCGCTACAGCAAAACCCTGTCCATTCTCCCATTCTTGTTTGAATTCACTGTGGCCAGTCTTGCCCGTATGGCTCCACCCGCACCCTTCTCCTCAGGGGAGTTCATGACCTCTAAGGTTCAAGGATCCGTTCTCAGTTCTCATCTTAATTGGCCTCTCAGAGCATTAGCTAGTATTGATCAATTCTTCCACCTTGAAACAGTTTCTTCTTGCTGCCAAAAAACACCCTCTCCTCATCCGCTGTGCTCCTGCCTCAGGCTCTCTGTTATGTCTCTGTTCTCACGTCTTGCTCCTCTCTCTCCATCTCTCAGCTCCAGACACCCTGGCCTCCTTCCTGTTTCTGCCCTGCCAAGTACATTTCAGCTTTCTGCCCCATGGCTCTCTTCCTAGGTGTCTGCATGGCTGTCACCCCGCCCTTCCTTCAGGCATTGGCTCCAGTGTCACAGGTGCCATCTACATCTTTCCTTGTACTTTTTCTCCACAGCATCTCTGGTCCCATGCCTCACTGTCTGTTTTGCTTATTTATTTCATTTATTGCTGGTCTCTGCTGCTAAGCGATAAGTTCCAGGCAGGTGGAGATTTTCATCTGTGTGTTCCCTGTTGCATCCCCAGTGCCTAGAACAGAGCCTGGTGCATGATAGGAGCTCAAGACGTATTTGTTAAATGAACAAATGATGAACTTTCTTGCTATTGTTAGTAATGAACTTGGAGAAAAATTTCAGTGAATTCCTTTGAGTCTTTCCCTTTATAGGAAGTTGAAAGATTTTTTAGTTTTCTTATAATTATGTGACTTGAAAAATCAATTTATAAGTTTGGGGACAAAACCAACAAATATTTTGGAAGATAGAATACCTTTCTTTTTCTGCCAGTCTTTCTATATACACAACTGTCCATTGGGAGTCTGTCCTTGGGTCTGGTTGCTGCAGGAAGGTGCCATTTCTTTGCCAAACTGAATGAAAAGGACAGAATCAAAAAGAAGAAGCCAGAGCTGAGCATGGTGGCACATGCCTATAATCCTAGCAACTCAGCTGAGGCAGAAGGATCATGAGTTCAAAGCCAGCCTCAGCAAAAGTGAGGTGCTAAGCAACTCAGTGAGACCCTGTCTCTAAATAAAATACAAAATACGGCTGGGGATGTGGCTCAGTGGTTGAGTGCCCCTGAGTTCAATCCCTGGTACCTCCTCCCCACAAAAAAGAAGCAGCTAAGATCTTGTCTCAATGTGGCATTTTTGGTTCCCAAACATCATACGAGCAGACCTAAGTGGCTACTGTAAATGTACCAATTCCCTCCTGCCCTTCCTTCATGCCTCCCAGCCACACAGGAACCTCACAGCTCCCCACTTCCTATTCCACACATATCAGCACATGGGGGCATGTGCCTCTCACCCCCCTCCTTGCCTTCTCTCAAGTATTTTTCCTTCAAAAACACCTTCTATCCTAATCCTGCCTGTTGAAGTCCCTTCAAAGCAAACTCACCTCTGCTGCCTTTTCAGTGCTTTGCCAGTTGGCCTGGACTCCCCGATGCCCTGTGCTCCAGAGAACAGCAAGCCACAGGGCACCTTCATGTGGCTGCGTCCCTGCACACCTACACATAGTGTGTGCATACCCATCACTACCTCATTGAGAACAAGGATTGTATCTTACTGTTCTGGTGTTTTCAGCACCAAGAAAATACCTTGGACACTGAAGGTACCTAAGGTAGTTAGAATTGTACACAAGTGGACATAAAGCATTTTTAAAAAAATTAGGTAAAAGATCATTCTTACAGATGCCCCTCTTGCTGGGTAATATCCTTCCCATTCTGCTTTGTGACTATTTGTAGCTGCTGCACTTGGTTTAGATATTTTGAAGCAAAGCCCTGTGCCCCATCACGCCTCCTCCTTCACCCAGACAGCAACAGTGAGCTCCTTTTTCTAGTGCTTCCTGCTCACCCAGGATCCCTGGCATGTGTCTGCTCATCTGATGCAGCAGTGGCCAGGATATTACCCAGGGCTGATGGGGTCATCCTGTTGTTCTTTGGCAAAGAAGGAAACAGGTTAGACAACACACACCATTCTATAGTGCAGAACTGGATATCAACTTCTGCCTTTCTGAAATTCTAGTCTTGGTACTCAGTATAACCAGGCAACTATACCATTGCCAGTTCTTAAGCAGAAGCTGTAGAAGAGTAAGTCCCAGGAGTCAAGAAAGAGCTAAAACTACAAGCCAGGGCTGGGAGTGCAGCTCCATGGCTGAGCCTGTGCTTCAAGTATGCACCAAAACAAACAAAGAAACCAAAAACTGTGAGTCAATCCATTCATGGTTTTTGAGGCTTTTCCTACCACTATTCTCATCTAGCAACACAGACAACTGGGGTGATATTTGGCTGTTGAAACTAATATCAACTCAACCATAGTATTTGTTAGCTAGATTAAGAAAATGCTTTCAGAGGCATTTCTAAGTAAGCACCCGATAAGCAAGTTATTGACTAATGCAGACGGCCCTCAGCGGCATTACTGCCATTGCCAGCAGAGGGGATTAGGCAAAATGGCAAAGGGCCCCAGCCAAAAGGATCTTGTGGGAAGCCGCACTGATGTCTGAGATGCTGGGCCTTGGGTCCCAGAAGAAGGAGGGCTGGCATGATCTTGGCAGCTGAGCTGTGCATGAGCACCTGGGGCTAGAAATATCCATATTGAAGAAATACGTGCTGCAGCTGGGAAGCCCATAACCAGGCTTTCTCCAGAAAGGGAAGATTTGCTCATGGGTAATCATCTTTTTAAAAAGTCTAGCTTATCTCAAATGAATTCGATTAATTGTATACTAAAATGCTCTCTTTGTAAGGATTCCAGATGATGCTGGGAAAAAAATGACTGCATTTTTTGAGTGCTATGGAGCAATCCAACAGAGAGATGTGCACAGTGCAGAGGGAAGGAAAGGTGCCCATGAGAGAGCATTTCCCTAGCAGACTTTTCTAACTTCCACCTGTGGGTATTTGCATGCCACAAGGCTGTTCCCTGACCCCATACTTTAAAAATAAATAAGGGCTGCTTTCTAATGCTTCACACACACTTGATTGAAAAACCAAGGGACAAAAGAGATAAATTGTTCTATATGTATTTAGCAGTCCCAAAAGACATAACCAAAGTCGGATACTGAATGAACTTATTAACCTATGAATTGCCTTGAAGTGCACAGTGTCACAATATGAGTTCCCACAGGTAAACACTCTTTGGAAAACTTTGCCACTAGCCTGAGTCCATGCACAGCTACCCCCGTGACAGAATCCCTGCTAGAAGGGAGATGCACTTGGGAGCTGGCAGATCCAGAGGATGCCTGATGAATGACTCCTCTGTATCAAGATAGGGAAACTCTCTTAAATAGCAGCAACAGTATGGATCCATGGTGATTTCTGTTTAAGGGAACTCACTCCCTGTTTGCTCTTATCTGAAATCTGTGTATCAAGTGTGTTCATGATGATCCACACAAATTGAGGCATTCTTGGCCCCATAGATAGTGTTGTCTGGGGACCACAGCCAAGGTGTACAGTTGGGGTGAGCTGCATTTTTGTGACTGATTTATGTTCTTCGAGCATTTTCAGAAATTTATGCTCACCTGATGTAGCAACACTGACTTTGCTTCCTGCCAGCTCTTTGCTTCATTGTTCTCACTTGTCAAGTGAGAATGGGGATTCCACTTTTCCTAGGGGTCTTCAGATAATAGATTATAGAACTAGAAGGCTCAATGTGTATGTAACATATTGTTATTGTTGACCATAACTCAAAACTCTGACTTCTTATAAAGGTAATGCAATTATGAACCAAAATTACTGATATTACTTGGTATCCTATAATTATTCTTATATTTTCATTGAGTTGCTATGAAAGCTTCTGGGAACCTATGGGAACTAAGATAGAAACGCAAGTAACTGATACATGGGGTAGAAAGTGGCAAGCGTTTTAAGAGGTAAGTGGGTAACTCTCAATGGGAGTCCAAACAAAAGCATGCTTTTTCCAAGGAGAAGAACCAGAAAAGACTTGATAAATGAGGAAGGCTGGGAATGGGTAAAATTGGAAGGGATGGGGATTCCCAACAGGGAAAACAGTGTAGACTGAACCCATTGGGTAGATTTCTTCAAAACCTAAGGCAATGAGTACCAGTAAACTGGGAAGAAAGATTGGAGTCACAGTATGGGAGGTCTTATATATCCAGCTGACGAGTATGGACTTGATATCAAGAGTAAGGATAAGCATGAGAGTGTAGGATAAGAGAGACTGGAGGAAATAGACCAAATGAAAATTGTTAGTGTCTTTAAAATCAATGAGGGCATTTCAGAGAAAGTAGACAGGGGGGTGGGGGGTGAGGCAAGAATGACCCTGAAATGAGACAGGAGTTTGCCTTCAAAAAAAATGAAAAACAAAGATGACCTGTGGTAGGAGATGGGGAGATGACCAGGTGGCCATTAGGGCACGAGGCTTTGAAAATATTGCCCTTTCATAGTATTTCCCAATTTTGAATGATGTTATTTTCTACTTTTCGTTATGCTCAAAAGAGCTAAAGATGCAGCCTAGACCTGTGAGCCTCAGGAATGACATGATAGGTTACATTGGTAAATCAACGTGGGGCTTCAGTTCTCAGACTTGAAGAGTTGTCCTTGCTTCCAAACACATTCAAAGAATGGATCTCTGAATTGGTGAAGTAAATGATTAGCAGGTGACTATTTGAATAACAAGGAATATTTTTTCCAAAATCTGTTCTTCAGGTGGTCCTTAGCCAGTGAGCATACTGGCCCTGGATCCCTTAAAATGTGATTTATTTATACGTGTTTGATAAAACACAGGAACTAACTTGTCTCCTGAAGCATGGTATTCCTTAGAGCTACATGTTGCTGTGGGCAATATTTTTAAAAAGGCTTATTATATATGTATGGAGTTACCATAGCATAACATGTCTAAGAAATCCAATGAGCACATATTCATTTTATTTTAGTCAACTTTGAGAACCAAAGCTATATTTTTATTAAACACATTAATGAAAAGCTTAAAATCTTATAATCATTTTGATCACTGCCACTTGTATAGTCTCATAATAAATCAGAGTCCAGAAAGTCTTTTATTATTTTTTTCTTCCAAAGTTTGTGATGAGGTAAGTTTTTATAATGTCAACTCAGAAAAACCCAACAATGGCTCCCTCTATGAATCATTAAATGAGGTAAATTATTTTGTTTCCATAACAGTTCCAAATTTTCCCTACAGAATGCTTTTAAAAATTTATCTCTGCTGCCAAAAAGAATGGAAAGCAGAGGCTTGAACAGATTTTTGTACACAAATGTACAGATTTTTGTACACAACGACATTCACATTAGCCAAAAAGGAGGAACAACCCATCATCTCTGCAGATAAATGAAAAAAAGTAAGATATCTAGATGTCTAGTTTTTGTTGTTGTTGTTGTTTTGTGTGAGGCAAGCCCTGTACTACTGATCCATAGCTCCAGCCCCTGTACATATTTTTATTACTAAAATATCTTCAAATTCTGATGTCTAATTTGAGTGTGCTATCTGGTATCTGACATATATATATATATATATATATATATATATATATATATATAACTAAAAATAACAAAAAATGCAACCTATGGCTCTGAAGCCTAGAGCAAGAGAGAGAGAGAGAGAGAGAGAGAGAGAGAGAGAGAGAGAGAGAGATTGATTCAGCATAGTGATGGAAAGTTCTAGCCAGAACCACTGGGCAAGAAAAGGAGACAATAGGCACCTAGACTTGAAAAGAAGGAGATGAACATTCTCTATTTACAGAGAACACAATTTTATTTTTATAAAATTCTAAAGAATCCACAAAAAATATTAAAAATCAATCAATAAAGTTGCAGAATATAAAGTCAACACACAGAAGTCTAGAGAATTTCTATACCCTAATAGGAAACTGAAAGAGTTAACAACAAAGCAATCACATTTATAATGGCCACAAAAGAAAATACTTAGAAGTAAATTTAAGAAGGCAAAAGTCATCACACTGAAATTCATAAAACATTGGTGAAAGAAGCTGAAGAAGACAAATAAATTGAAACATATTCTGTATTCATGGATTAGAAAAATTACTAGTGTTAAAATTTTTATACTGACCAAAGTAATTTACAGATTTAAAGAAAACCCTATCAAAATCCTGATGACATTTTCACAGAAATATTTTTAAAAATTCTAAAATTCGTGCAGATTCATAAAAGACCAAGAATAGTGAAAATAATCTTGAAAAAAAATGAACAAAGCTGGAGGCATTAAACTACCTGACTTCAAAACATACTATAAAGCTTTAGGCACCCAAATAGCATGGTACTGGCACAAAATATATGATGAATGGACCAATAGAATGGAACAGAGAGCTCATAGATAAACCCAGGGACTTAGAGCCAACATTTTTTGACAAAGGTGGTAAGAACACTTAATGGAACAAGGACAATTTCTGCACTAAGAGATGTTGGTACACCAGATATCACATGAAGAAGAATGCAATTGTATTTGCATTCTTATCTCTCAAAAAGATCCACTCAAAATAGGTTAAGACTTTAAACATAATACCTAAAACTATAAAACTGATAGCAGAAAACACAGTGGAAAATCTCCAAAGGTAATAAAATTTAAAAAATGGAAAAATGGAATTACAACAAACTAAAACTATCTACAGACGAAGAAACAATCAACAAAATGAACAGACAACCTATGGAATGAAAGAAGTTTGTCATTCTCACATCTGTTAATATAAAAATATATCCACATAACTTAATAGCAAGGTTCTGAATAGATATTTCTCAAAAGAAGGGACATAAGTGGCCAATAGGCATATAAAAAATGCTCAACATGAGTCATTAGAGAAAAATGCATTTTTAAACCACAATGAAATATCACTTTTATTCTTGATAGTATACCTGTTATGGAGCAGATAATGAATGTTATAGAAGATGTGGGGAAAAAAAACTTTTGCACACTTTTGGTGTATAATGTAAATTAATATAGCCATTATGCAATCTGATCAAAATCCCAATGGCATTCCTCATAGAACTAGATAAAGCAATCATGAAATTTATCTGGAAGGATAAGAGACCCAAAATAGCTAAAGCAATCCTTAGCATGAAGACTGAAGCAGGTGGCATCACTATACCAGACATTAAACTATATTACAGAGCAATAGTAACAAAAACAGTATGGTATTGGTACCATAATAGACTAGTAGAATAATGGTACACAATAGAGGGCACAGAGACTAATTCACAAAATTACAATTATTTTTATATTAGATACAGGTGCCAAAAACATTCACTGGAGAAAAGATAGCATCTTCAATAAATGGTGCTTGGAAAACTGGAAATCCATATGCAACAAAAAAATTAAATCCCTATCTCTCACCATGCACAACACTTAACTCAAAATGGATCAAAGACATAGGAATTAAACCAGAGACTCTGTGTCTAACAAAAGAAAAAGTAGGCCCTCATCTTAATCATGTGGGATTAGGCCCCAAATTCCTTAATGAGACTTCTATAGCACAAGAATTAAAACCAAGAATCAAAAATGGGATGGAATCAAACTAAGAAGTTTTTTTTTCTCAGCAAAAGAAACAATCTGTGAATTTAACAGAGATCCCACATTCTGGAAGCAAAATTTTAATCCTCACACATTGGATAGAGCACTAATCTCTAAGGTATATAAAGAACTCAAAAAGCTAAGCACTGAAAAAACAAATAACCCAATCAACAAATGGGCCAAGGACCTGAACAGACACTTCTCCGAAGAGGATATACAATCAACCAACAAATATATGAAAAAAGCTCATCATCTCTAGCAATCAGAGAAATGCAAATCAAAACTATTCTAAGATATCATCTCACTCCAGTCAGAATGGCATCTATTATGAAGACAATCAAGACAAATAACAATAAGTGTTGGTGAGGATGTGGGGGGAAAGGTACATTCATACATTGCTGGTGGAACTGCAAATTGGTACATCCAACATGAAAAACAGTATGGAGATTTCTTGGAAATCTGGGAATGGAGCCACCATTTGACCCAGGTATCCCTTTCTTTGGCCTATACCCAAAGGACTTTAAAACAGCATACTATAGGGTCACAGCCACATCAATGTTCATAGCAGCACAGCTCACAATAGCTAAACTGTGGAGCAAATCTAGATGCTCTTTAGTGGATGAATGGATAACAAAAATGTGGCATATATACACAATGGAATTTTACTCAGCATTAAAAGAGAATAAAATCATGTCATTAGCATGTAAATGGATGCAGTTGGAGAAGATAATTCTAAGGGAAGTTAGCCAATCCCCCCAAAACAAATGCTGAATGTTTTTATCTAATATAAGGAGGCTAACTCAGAGCGGGGTAGGAATGGGGAGCATGGGAGGATTAGATGAATTCTAGGTAGGGAAGAGGGTGGGAGGGAAAGGGAGGGGGCAGAAGATTAGCAAGGGTAGTGAAATGTGATGGACATCATTATCCAAAGTATATGTATGAAGACTCAAATTGGGTGTCAACATACTTTATATATAAATAGATATGAAAAATTGTGGTATATATGTGTAATAAGAATTGTAATGCCAAAAAATACAAGGAAGTACATGCATAAAGGCATGAATTGGTGTGAACATATTCTATATACAAAGATATGAAAAATTGCATTCTATATGTGTAATAAGAATTGTAATGCATTCCACTGTCATTTATTTAAAAAAATTAAATCAACAAAACTGAAAAAAATATAGAATGAAAAATTTTTAACCAATTACAAAATAAGACTATCAAATGACCCAACAATCTGTTTCTTGGTTATATATCCAGAGGAAATCAAATCAGGATGTCTAAGCATCTGCACTCTTATGTTCACAAAGCCAAGATATGTAATCAATTTATTCTTTATCAAAGGACAAACGAATAAAGAAGTTGCGGTATATGTAGGCTATAGAAAACTATTAAGCTTTTAAAAAGAAGGCAATCAGGGGTCTGGTTGTGGCTCAGTGATAGAATGCTTGCCTAACATGTGAGGCACTGGATTCAATCCTCAGCACCATATAAAAATAAGTAAATTAAATAAAGGTATTGTGTCCATCTGCACTATTTTTTTAAAAAAGAAGTAAATTTATCCTTTATGAGAACATAGATGAGGCTGGAAGACACTACACTAAGTGTAATAAGCTAGGCACAAAAAAAGTTATTTTCTGATGTCTCTTATACATGGGATCTAAGAAGTCTGGAATCAGAAGCAGAAAAGAGAATGATTGTTACCAGGAACTGGAAGGTAATTGTTGGGGGATATTAGTCATTGTGTAGACAATTTTCATAAGAGATAGGGAGAAGGAATAAGTTCAAGAACTCTATTGTACAACATGGTGACTATATTTAATAACAACATATTGCATTCTTGACAATTGGCAACAGTACATTTTAAATGATCTCAATACAAAAAATAAGAATGTGAATTATATACAATGATTATTTTCATTTAGTCATTCCATGATGTATACATTCCTGATAAATATGTACGTCTTTTGTCTTTATTGCAAATAGTTGCAATAAAAGAGAACACAGACATTTTATGAATCCATTGGTAGGCAGGAAAAACATCATACGTAAAAGGATAATAAAGACAAACAACCTGATAGAAATATTTCTAAATTCATTAGTATTTCAATATATGTGCATATAAGAAATTACATAATCAAAACACAAAATCTGATAAACTAAGGTAATCATAATAAAAAGCTACTTATATGCAATAAAATACAGTCCTATTACATACGGGATCTATGGACCTGAAATAAAACCATGGAGGGAGGCTGAAAATAAGAGAAAAATAGTAACAAATATGAAGTATAAAAGTATCAACTTAACAAATACACGACTGTAGCCATTTTAATATGGAGTAAAAAAACACTTCAGGCAAAAACCTTTAAGGTAAAGTGAGAACAGTTATAAAAGAACAAGTTTCCAGGAAACTGTAAATCATAAACCTGTGTGTATCTAATTATAGATTGTTCTAGTATATGTTGCAGATTCATCTAAAGTGTGTATACTAAGAGGGTGACATACAAATTTCTCAAGTACACATAGACATTTACAGAACACCTGGGGAAACATTCTCTTCAAACTTCAGTTTTCTTTTCAGGAAAAAGATAGTATTCATAATATTATTGAAATTTTAAATAATTGATGCACATAAAGCACTTAGTACTGTTTCTGATGCATAGTAGGAATTAGTTATCATCATCACCATTCCTGTTAAACACACAAAAAACTGGCTTACTTGTATATTCTCCCCTTTGAGCAAGATGTTTAAATATGCTCACGTTTAAATATAAATAAAAATCCGAGACCAAAATACTTCTTAAAAAAGATCCATTCACATGAAGGTTCCTTTTCCACTAGAATTACTTTGCTTTATTGGTTTGATGAAATTCATCTTGCTATGTCAGGCATGATCATCTCCATTTTCCCTCCAATGTGAACTCTCTGAGCAGGTATCAGATATTTACAAGGTAATAGTATTCAGCAAAATTCCTTGGAATGATAATTTATCCTGGACCATGGCTCTTCCTCAGGCTCTGTTTGTTCCTGTTTGTACACCCAAAGCTGATTCCCATGGCCAGCTGTGTTTCAAGAACCAACTATGCCAAGAATGGTTCTTTCTGTATGATGATTCAGTTTATTGCATTGGCTTCAGAATACAGATTCCAATAAAGGTGCAAGATGCAGGAAAAAGGGGCATTTATTGCTGAATGGACATTAAGATACACACAAGGCTTGGGAGGGCTTTTCTTATTGTTTGTTTTTATTGTAGGTTTTTTAAATTGAAATGTAAAAAAATGTAGAGAATGCTTACATCACAATTGTTCAATGAATATTCAAAACATGCATATACCTGTGTAAGCAACATGCAAATATAGGAAATTGAACATTCCAGCACCCTCAGATGCCTTCTCATTACTTCCTCCAAATAAAATACTGTTATGGTTTGGATATGAGTTATCCCCCAAAAGCGCATGTGTGAGACAATGCAAGAAGGTTCAGAGGAGAAATGATTGGGTCATGAAAGTCTTAACCCAATCAGTGAATTAATCTCCTGATATGGATTAACTGAGTGGTGACTGAAGGCAGGTAGGGTGTGGCTGTAGGAGGTGGGCATTTGGGATATATATTTGTATCTGGAAAGTGGAGTGGTGTGGGCTATGTGACAGGATGGGGAAGGGTCAGGGAGGGGAACCTGGCACCTACTAGCCCTCTCAGACATCTCTGTCTCTTGCAAAAGTTCCCCCTCTGGGGGACTTCACCTAGCATTGTACTAGTGCTCCCCTCCTCCAGTGGGTGGCCATGGCCATTATTACCCATGGAAAACTGTAGCGCTGATGCTGACCTTTTCCATTCTGAGGAGCAGGATGATTGTCCGAAAACAAAGATTAACGAAAACAGAAAACACTGGGCTCACCAAGGTCACACTCAGAGTTAACTGAAACTGGCCAACATGTCTCAGAAAGGGGGAGAGTAAGTGTCCAGGCCCTCCTGGCATCCCTGCCCTAGCCACCTGGATTACCCCTAACTGCAGGATAGGCGGAACCCAGGGGAGTCTTCACCTACAGATGGTGGCTTTTAGAGAGGCGAAGGTGGGGGAGAGCTAGCAGACAGAACTGAAAAGAGGAAGGAGGCTTCTGAAAACAGGAGCAGAAATGGGGTGGGGGTAGGAGGGATGGGGTTCATAGGTTTGGGACCACCTGGCTCTTGGAGAGAAAATGTCCACACTTTGTGAAATATCCCTTTCCTACCTGTTCTGATCCATTCTCCATGGATCAGCATCAGAGGTATTTGTGAGTGTTTTTTTTTTTTGTATTGAGAATTGGATCCTAGGGTGCTTTATATTGAGCCATATCCCCTGTCCTTTTTCATTTTGAAACAGGGAAGTTGCTAGGGCTTTGCTAAGTTGCTGATGCTGACCTCAAACTTGTGATCCTCCTTCCACAGCCACCCAAGGAGCTGGGATTACAGGCATGGCCACCACGCTGAGCTTCAAATAATTTTTTTAAAATAAAGTCATAATGGGGTGATGTGGTGCACACCTATACCCACAGCTACTTGGGAAGCTAAAGTGGAAGAATCCCATTAGCGGTCAGTCTGAGCCACTTAGTGAGACCCTGTCTTAAAATGAAAAATAAAATTAAAAGGGTTGGGGGTTTATCTCAGTGTCAGAGTGACCCTGAATTCAGCCCTAAGTACTGAAACCAGTCAACCATGCCACTTTACCAGACTCTTCCAGTAGAGACAATGACCACAGTGATGTTAAAGACACTGAGGGTGACCAGATGCCAGTAAGAATGTGAAATGGCATAACCACCATGAGAGAATTTTTAAATTTCTTAGAAAATTGAACACACTCCATATGATCTACCTATTCTGCTGCTGAGTATTTTGCCTAGGAGAAATAAAGGCGTATGTCCACACAAAGACTTGCACACAACTGTTCTAGCAGTTTTATTTGTAATATCAAACAGTGGCAACAGCCCAGATGTTTATCAATAGCAATAAAAAGAGTCAACAACTGCTCCCTGCACAACATGAATGAGTCTCAAAGTAACTACTGAGTGAAAGAAGTTACACAAAAATAAGTACATACTGTATGAATCCATTTCTAGGAAATTCTAGAAAAGGCAATATAGTGACAGAAAGTAGAACAGTGGTTGTCTGTAGATAGGGGCAGAAAAGGGCACAAAGAACATTTGAAGACAACAAAAATTAGGTTTTCTACCTTAATTGTGATAATAATTTCTCAGGTTCACATATATGTCAAAATGCATCAAATTGAATACTTATAATGTGCAGTTTATTATATGCCAATTGTATCTCAATAAAGAAGAGATAATAGATTTCAGAGGCTTCCATCCCACAATTTAAAGCCAACATGTCTATAGCTGGCCCATCATCCCTCCATCTTAAGCCCAGTCCTCCTGCCTTCTCTTGGCACAAACTCTAGCTGCAGAAGCTGCTTTTGGCTCCACAAGCACACCATGCTGCCAGCTCCTCAAGGCCTCTGTGTTGGCAGTTTCTCTTCTGGATGCTTCTCTCCTGCTTACCCTTGGTATCTTGGCTGGAGCATCTGGCCTTCCTGCCCCTCATCCCAGGTGCCACCTCCTCAACCTTCTTGGTGCTCAATACATCCCTGATTAGTTTGCTTCTTTGCTTATTGTCTGTCTGCCCTCCTGGGTTCTGGGATCTTGTCTGTCTTCTCAGCACCATATTTTGGTGCTCAGTCAGAACATGGTGCACAGTTGGTGCTCAATAAATGCATTGTTGAATGAGTGGAGATATGGTCATGACATATACTAGTTAGTGAGAGGCAGACCTTAAATTGTGAGTCAAGTATGGGGTCATCTTGGCTCTCCTTGGAGCTGGACCAGGACCCACCAGTTGCACAAACACAGGCTCATGTCAACAGTTGGTACTAATATGTGGTTATGGAATGGGCTGCCTGCTAAGCGCACTGTCTTCCTCTCAGCCCTGGCCTTGCCTGGGCATTCAACCCTTCTTCAGTCCAGGGCCCAGGACCAGTAAATGAAGACAACAGATAGCTCGCCTGCAGCTCCTAGCTTCTGGTGGTAGTGGGAGGACAGACAATAAATGAAAACATACAAGATGGGGGCACCAGTCAGTGCTGGAGCTGAGCATGAGGGAAGGACACCAATGCAGGAGGAAGCTGTGGAGGAGCCTGGGAAGCCAGGGCTGAGGGTGCAGCCTGGCCTGTTGGGAATCAAGGAGAGAGACTGGCGAGGGAGCCCTGAGGTGGAGTCTGGAACAGGCTTCTTTCTCCCAGGATGGCTGTGGCTGCTGAGCTGAGAGTGGACTTGGGAGGAAAGGGGTTGGGGACAGGTGCAGCTGCCATTAAGGGTGGTATAGCTTTGAAGAGGCTGAGTGCCCACTTGGACATGTTGAGTGTGAATGGCTTATCAGACATCCCAGTGATGTCAAGAAGAGCGCTGGATGTCAGCCTCCGAGTCATGAGGAGTGAGTGAGGCATCACTGGGGAGCCATTGACAGAGTTGTTTCTTAGAGTCACCTGACTGAAGGCATCCAGAAAAGGAGTGAGCAAGGACAGAAGGGGTAAAAGGATCCAGGGCAGAGTCAGAGCACTACAGGGTCCAGAAGCAGGAGACATGAAGGAGCAGCTGATAGGGTGGGTGAGCAGGGAAAGGTGCCCCCTGAAGGTCTCTCTGTTCATTCTCCTTTGTTGTGGCCCAGTCCTGGGCTTGCCAGAGGACCATAAGGGCAGGCAGGAGAGAAGCAGGGAGAAGGGCCAGGTGGAAAAGAGTCTTCAGGACAGAGGCCAGGGAGGGACAATCAGACCATCAGACCAGCAGCCTTAGAATCCCAGCTCAGTGAATTCCCCTCCAGTATGAACAGGTCTGGAGAGAATGAGCACAAGGCACCAAGTCACCCAGAGCTGGGTTGCAATCTTACTTCACTCCTTATTGGTGATGTGATCTTTGTGAAGTTGATGAGCCACCCCACCTGTAGACCACCAACCTCCAGGCTTGGATAGGGTTAAAAGAGGTGGTCTGGAGTTCCCACTTGGGAGCCCCCAGTTATAGGCTCTATCATCATGGTGTCCTCTTTGAGCAAAGTGGCCATTTCCAGAGTCTTTCCACAGAGACCAGAAACAGGGGCACCATGCCCCACAGCTGCCCTCCTCTGTCTCAGTTCCTCCCTGCAGGGATAAAGCTTATCCCTGATCTGAGGGGCAGGACTGTGAGCTGGAGCAACCCTGCTTCTGTCTACAAACTCCCAGAAAGCACTAGTAACTCCAGCCTCTGCCGCAGAGGCTATCTCCCACTGCTGCTGCACTGAACAGCCCCAGCCTCCCTGGGTCGAGGATGGACTTGAGAGGAAACTGGGGTAGATGAGTGAAGCTACCTGCTCACCAACAGAGAAGACCAACGAGGTCCAGCACAACGTCTGCTGCCTGTTAGGCGGTATTTAATAAATAAATATTAAATAATATTTATTATTTAATATTTATTTTTCAGTTTTCGTTGGGCACAACATCTTTATTTTATTTTATGTGGTGCTGAGGATCCAACCCAGCGCCCCGCGTTACCGCTTGAGCCACATCTCCAGTTCCACTTTTCTTTATTAAAGTGATGTGGCTCGGTTTTAACTAGGACTTTTGCAGCCTCCAGACTTACCACAGTGAGCTGTGTCCCCCGGGGCGGGACGTGGAGGCAGCCGGGCGCGGGCAGGTTGCGCGCCCTGGGGACCTGGTGTCATGAGCCTCCAGGCCGCAGGCCGCAGCAGCGCGCGGCAGGGCCAGACACAATGTAGCGGCTGAGGCGCGACGGGTTACAATGTAGCCGCGGCGGCGGCGGCTGAGTTCTGGTGAGCGCAGAGCGGCCTCCGGGGCGGCGGGCCCGGCCAGCGGGCGGGGAGCGGGAGCGCTGGGCCTCGGGCGCGCATGGCCCGCCCAGCAGGACCTCCTGAAGCCTGGCTGCGGACTCGGACCGCGGAGCGCAGAGCCGGCGGGAGGCCCCCGCGTGCCCGAGGCAGGGTTCCGACTCGCACCCCAGCTGCCCACCCTCTGGTCCTCTCCCGGGAGCGCCAGGCACTTTCATCTGGCAGAGTTTAGGACCTAGACGGAGGGACCTTTCCACCCAGTTAACTGTCACCGTCAGTATGGGATCCGGGAGGCCCAAAGACCCGCATCACTGTGCCTTCCTCAGCGATGCTTGGTTGCTCTTAGCCTCAGGTTTCCCCTCTATGAAATGGGTGGGCGTGGTGGCAGACTGATCCCCACCAGGACCTGAGTATCCCCAGGGTGCATTCGGGTGGTGGGTGAAGGTGGAGGTACGGGTTGGGGGAGGTTTGTCTCTGCAGCTAGCCTCATTGGTAGGATTGGTAACCCTGTCCCTGGGCACACCTGGTTCCTGGCAGGCCTTGTTTAAGGTACAGATGAAGCGCACTTTGTCCCCCTCCAGGGTGAACTCTCAGGACCTCCAGATGACAGCTAGAATGGTAGCCAGATGGGCAGGACATGGGGGGTCTGATGCATGGATACTGAAGATATCCTCAGCTTCAGCTCAGTGTCCCTCTGCCCCTGGGGCTCCTCTGGCTACACTCTGACGTTTCTTTGATTGCTATGTTGGCAGTCACCTCCACTACAAGAGGGGAGAACTCTAGAGGGCAGAGGATAGAGAGTGTGGTTCTTTCCTCTCTCTCTCCCCTTTCTTGCCTGTTCCTTTCTAAGTTCAAGCCAGAATAATGGGTGCAGAGCTCTGTGGGGTGACTTTGAAGGGAATGGTTTGCTGGCTCTCTACTAAAGTCACCAGCTGTACTCTTGCAGCCATGTGCTGGGACATCATCTATCTGCCCTCAGCAGACAGGAAAACTTGATTCCCTAACCAGTCAGGAGAGAAACTAACACTGAGAGGTCAACTGACACCACTGCTTCATCCATCCACTGCCTCGGTGCCAGGCCTGGGGGGGGTGACAATGCCACTCAGGAGTTGAATAAAAGATGCTGTTTCCTCTGGAGATTGCAGCCCCAAGACAGTTGCTGGGAAGTGTAAAGATATTGAGTCTCAGGATAAGGTTTGCAGGGAGAGCTCCTGGGGGTGGCTTCCAAGCCCTCTACTCCAATTCCTTTCTATTGGGCTCATTATCATGTGCAACTCTGGGCTGCTGACTTTCATGTCTATATGAACATTTAACCTCTCATCCACTTAAGGAGGTGGTGTTCTCCCTGACTGTAGGCAATGTTGTCCTGTAGCTCATCACTAGGAAAGCCAGAATTTAAATCAGAGTTGTCATCTCAACAATAATGGTAACAATGATAATAACAAATTGTAGCTGGTACTTATCATGGGCTTACTATGTGCTGGCCAGCACTTTCAGAACTTTGTATTAACCAACATTTACAATAGGCCCATATGGTACTATCATATCTTCATGTGAGAGATGAGAAGTTGGAATTAGAGAAATGTGTAGGCTTTTACCCAAGTCATGTAGTCAGGAACTGGCAGAACTGGGGTTTAAATTGGGCTTGCTCATCTTAACACCAAGAGGCAACTAGGGTGAAGAATCAGGTTTTGTTTGGGCTGCAAAAGACAGAACTCTATCCCCAATAACAGTGGTGTGAATGGAAGTTTGTTTCTGTCTCACTTGAAAGAAACTTTGCAGTGAGTGCTCAGGGCTCAGATGGCATCTCCTGCAATCTTGTCATTTGGCCATCTGCATTGTGACTTCTATGTCCCTGCCCAAGGTAGTTGTTCCAGCTTTACTCAGTACATCTTCACCCCAGACAGCAAAAGGGAGGAAGGAAGGACTGCAGAAGGGCAGCCCTCACTTTAAGAACAATTCCCAGAAGTCTTGTGTGATCTTTTTGTTCATTTCCTATTGGTCAGAACATAGTCACATTACCATGTCTAGCTGTAGGAGAGACTGGGAAATCATGTGACAAGCCAAAAAACGAGGAGACCCTACTCAAGATGAAGGCATCAGTGAATATTGGGAGTGCATAATCTCTCCCGCTATTCTCTGGGCACTTGGGAGGTGGGTATCAGATGGCTGCCTCCGACTCTGGTGCCCAGTGTGAGCCACCCATAGTCACCAGGTGATAATGAGAGGCCAGGCTTGAGCCACAGCACCTTCATCCTCTTCTGTACCTTCCAGTTTTGACCCAGGAGCTGCCTGTCAACAGGTGCTGGCTCCTGCCAGACTAGAACTCTGGCTGCCCAACCCATACTCCACGTCAGAGGCATAACAAGCAGGACAGGATCCACAGGTGGTGTGGAGCTCCTGACTCCAGTGTAAGGACAGCATGGGGCTGGGGTGGGGCTGTTTAGCTGCCAGTGAGGTGACACTGGGACCCAGGGCAGGGCCTTTCCCTCTGGACTCAGTTCTCTTCCATTTCTTTTGGGTGAGGGAGCAGAGGAGGAGTCACAGGATTGTCTTGCATAACAGGTATGGAAGAAGCATAACCAGGACCCCTGGACTTACTGCACAGCTTTGAAAAATTACCTTTTGACTTCCTATGATAGCAAAACTTTTCTGTTTTTGTTTTTTTTCTTTCTTTATACAATGGATTTAAACCAGGGTTGCTTTACCACTGAGCCACATCCCCAGCCCTTTTTGTTTTCTACTTTGAGACAGGATCTCACTAAGTTGCTTAAGGCCTTGCTAAGTAGCTGAGGCTGGCCTTGAACTTGTGATCCTCTTGTCTCAGCCTTCTAAGCTGTGTGTGCCACTGTACCCTGCCTATCAGAGTAAATCTTACCAAGAGCTTATTTTGTGCTCAACTTCTGTGAACCAATTTCACCTGGAAAGTGGCTGACTTGTGGATGATGGAATGGAGGTAGAGGGAGGCTGTGGAGGGAACAGGGCCAGAGAGGTTGAGGAGTGTGACCCAGCTAATTAAGTGGGAGCCGTATTTGGCTGTCTGTGTTCCTTCCCAGACAAAGCCCTTCCTTCGTGCCTTGAGTCCTTAGCCCTGTGTGTCCTTAGTTTGTTGAGTCCTGTGATGGGAAAGAACAGTTACTGATCCTTGACTAGGTGCTTCCTTCTTGTTACCTTGGAGGACAAGGCACAGAGCTGTGAGAATGTCCCAGGTCATGTGGCTCTCAGCAGGACTGGAACCCAGACCTGAGAGGTGCTAGCAGAGTCTAGAACCTGGAGGCATTCCCGGAGCAGGGGGAAGGTGGGCCCTGCCAGTCACACAACAGGCAGAAAAGCAGGGTGGGCCCCGCACTGGTTGCAGTTCCAGGAGTTGTGGTGGGAAAGGAGCACCTTAGGTTGGGATGGAGGATCCCAGTTGTAGGAGACGTGTCTCAGGGAAGTCGGCCAACAGCAAGGGCATGGCAAGACTTGGCAGAGTGAGGCCAGTTTAGATGTATGGGGGACCCCAGCACTGGAGCCCTATAGTGTCTGGGGTTAAAAAAAACCCTGGGCTGGGAGGGAAGACCTTGGGTTCCAGAGCATCTGGCTGGGCACCCTTGGATAAGTCATATACATGACGGACATCAGAAGGGCCGGTCACTGTGGACTTCCCCATGGGAGCCTGCCAAGGAGCCTGGAGGGGGTCTGCAGGTGGTAGAGGGAGAGTCTGAGGATGGAGGCTGTAGTGTGGGGATGCTTCCTGAAAGAGGCAGGGGTTTTCTGGAATGGGAATGCTCCATGGTGAGGCTGGGACCTGGGTCCTCATCTTGCCCTGCCTGGCTACCACAGGTGGAATGCTATGGAATATGATGAGAAGCTGGCCCCGTTCCGGCAGGCCCACCTCAACCCCTTCAACAAGGAGCTGGGGCCAAGGCAGCATGAGCAGGGACCTAGTGAGGAGGCCCTGGACATTTCTTCTGAAGGTAGGTGCTGGGGGACTCTGTGGGCCCCCTGACCCTTCTCCCAGCCCACTACCTTTTCTCCCACTGCCCTCTCCAGCATGCTGGCTTTCTCTCATAGTGGGTTCCCAAGGGCACAGTCACTTTCTACCTGCTCTGTGGATTGCTTCTACCTTCTTGCCAGCAGGAGCTTTTGAGGGCAGGGATTTGTGTCTGGTGTGCCACTGCTGAATCCCAGGGCCTGGCACATAGTCCATGCTCAGAGGACACTTGTGGAACAAACTCAGAGCCAAGACTGGTGGGGGAAGTTAGCAGGTGGAGCATCCTGTGCAGAGGCCCCTGCTCACCTAGGGGTCAGGAGGGTATGAATCCAGGAACTGCAGAGGTGGCCTGCAGTACACACCAGAGTATGGATTTTGTGTTATAACTGTTCAGTGGCTACACCACACACACACACTTCCTTGTTTTTAGAAATTCAGTTGCTTTTTTGGCTCTATAGAATCAGTGCTGAGTCCATGTAGTTATACATGAAGTATCTGCTGTAGAAACTGAGATGTTTCTATAAAGCTATCTTGTGGGCCTCTTTTAGCACCATTGAATACCATTCCACCTCATCATTTTTTTTAATGTTTATTTTTCGGGTTTGGGTGGACATAATATCTTTATTTCACATTTATGTGGTGCTGAGGATCGAACCCAGGCCCTTGCACGTTCTATGCAAGTGCTCTACCACTGAGCCACAATCCCAGCCCCTCCACCTAATCTTTTTGAATTAAACCAAATGGGCATGCAGAGCTGAGCAGACCCAGCTCCCCAGGGCCTCCTTCCTGTGTCTACCTGCGTCCCACTTCCCAGCTCCAGTGGCCCCAGCTTCCTTCCTGGGGGATGAGGAGCATGAGAGAGAGCAGGCTGAGTTTTCTTTCCTACCATCCTCCATGCCCCTCCTCTCTTCCTCCAGAGACCCTGCCTGAGCTGCCACCTGGAGAGCCTGGGTTCCACTGCTCTGAGCGTGTGATGGATCTTGGCCTGTCTGAGGACCACTTCTCCCGCCCTGTGGTGAGGTTTGGGTCTGGGAGGGGAGAGGGGCTGGACCATGAGGTCTGAGGTGTGCAGTCTTCCCTCCCCAGGGAACCACCATTTTCAGGTGTTGATAGTCCCCTCCTCAACCAAGTCCCCTGGAGCTCGAATCTGAGCCTGTTTGAGAGCAGATGGAGAAAGCCTGGGTTTGGAGCTTGAGAACCTGGGGCTTCCGCCCTCCTCTAGGCTCCTGCTCCAGATTCTTGGGGAGCCAGTGTGAGTATTGGTTCCCTTTGGGGTCTTCAGGGGTCTTGTAGATCTGCAGTAGAGTGTGGGTGGATGAGGAAAGCAGGAGGCCTTCCCTGCCTCCCCAGCCGCCCAGCACTGAAGGGCCACTCTTGCTTGTTCTACATGAAGTTCTACAAAAGGGTTACTTTGAATGAAAAGTGAATGTGGAAGATCTGGAATTATTTGAAAAGTTAGAAAGCCTTTAGTTTTATGCAAACTATCTCCAACTTTTATTTGAGAGAAACACAGTAAAATCAGACTGTAACTTAAAAAGATTTAGCCAGAAGTCACCCGATTCTAATTCATTTTTCATTTTGTATGTGGCCTTAAAACGTTGCCCATGCAGATACATGTTTTTATCTTTATCGTAACATTTTGAATACTTCCTTTTGGCCACAGAATTTCCGAGGAGAAGGGAAGGGTGCAACTTCTCTTTGCCTGAGTCTCTTAGAGCCCAGCATACCGGTGGATGAGGAAGGTTCCTGAGTGTCAGCCCAACCTGCTCAGCTCCAGGAGCTGCCTCCCTGTGGTCTGTTCTGAGTCTGGGGCTTAGCAAATCCCTGCTACTCTGGTGGTGGTGGACACCTCCAGGCTCCTTTATTGGCCTTTGTCTGGGCTTGGCAATTGAGCCAAGTGGCCATTTCCTCTCCTTTATGACTGCAAGTATCATTTCCCCAGCTTGCCTCTAAGGGGAAGTTCTTTTGAAGTCAGTGTAATAGTCAGCCACAGTGGTGCATACTTGTAATCCCAGTGACTTGGGAGGCTGAGGCAGGAGAATTGCAAGTTTAAGGCCGATTTTCTCAGCAACTTAGTGGGACCCTGTCTCAAAAAAAATACCACCACCAACAACAACAACAAACAAGCACTGGGGATGTAGGACAGTGGTTAAGTGCCCCTGGATTCAACCCACAGTACAAACAAACAAATAAATAGTAAGTGAAATAGTAGAGTCAACAAAACAAAACAAAACAAAAAAACAAACCCTAGTCAAATTTCTGAAAAAAAAAAAAGGAAGTTTGTGTGCTTGTGTGTTGAGGAGTGGTGGTTGGGCTGGGGACTACATCAGCTTCCAGCATGTAAAACAAGCCCTGTACCACTGAGCGTCCATCCCAGCCCTTGGAAGTTGTATTTTGGAAAGCATCCTGAATTACTAGGTCTTCAGAAGTCTGAGGGTAGACTAGTCCAGTTGGGGACAGGCAGTGCAGGATGGATTCTGACTGTGCTGCTAATTCTCCTGGGCTTTGAAAAAGTCCTCATCTGGGGGAAGGGCTTGAGGTCTGCTCTGTGCCTAACTGTCCATGAGGATCAGTCTGGCCTCCAAGGGAGAGTCCAAGGAGTGGCCATCTGACTGCTCCCCAACCTGGCAGGGTCTGTTCCTGGCCTCCGATGTTCAGCAACTACAGCAGGCAATTGAGGAATGCAAGCAGGTGATCCTGGAGCTGCCTGAGCAGTCGGAGAAGCAGAAGGACGCAGTGGTGAGGCCCATCCACCTGCAGCTGAAGCTCCAGGAGCTGAAGGTGGGTGCTGGCCGGCTGTGCCACAGGGGGAGCCTAGAGCCAGGGCTGTAGCAGTGGGGACAGGAGCACCAGGGTGGCCTCCAGTTCCTCCCTGGTGCATCTTTTTGGGCTCTGAGGGGCTGAGATATAAAGGCATCTAGAAATGCAGAGTGAGGGATGGGCCCTTATCCCAAGTGCAGGCTTTTCCCCTCTTGGTTGCAAGGAACAGAAACCTGACCTTAAGTAGCTTAAATGAGAAGGAAAGTATTTTCTTGTTAACCAACAGATCCTCAGGAATCCTGCCCTCTTTTGTTCTGCTTTCCATGTTTGACCCCTCCTCAGTAGTCCGCAGACAGGTGATGCAGACACGAGCCCAGCAACGGCAGCTGGGCTTTGCAGCAGAGGAGAGTTTCCTTTCCTTTTTCTTTTCTTTTTTTTTTGGTGGTTCTGGGATGGAACTGGGGCTTCCTGCCAGTTAGGCAAGTGCTCGACCACTGAGACAGCCCCAGTCTGAAGCTCCCCTTTGTCAATGGTTAAGGCAGAAGTCAGTCCTGGGCCCTCCTGACCTCTGATTGGCTGGTCCTGCCACATGGCTATGCCTGAAACAAGCACCGCAGTGTGCCAGCTCTGGTCAGGTGCCCCACTGAAGCAAGTGAGTGGGGCAGTACCTCTTTGAGCCACATCCTCCTCTCTAGATGATGATGAGGAGTTTCCTGACAGGAGAACAGAAGGAGGTAATGAATCCAAGAGTCCAAAATCCTTAGGTGTCCACTGCAGGCCAATTGTGTTCCTCGGCTTGGCTGTCATTGTGTGCCCCGCAGTGACCCACAATGTGTGTGTGGCCACAGCCTCACTGATTTCCTAATGAAGACTCCACATCAGGAAACCCTGGGAAATCAGTAAGGCTGTGGCCACACACAATCCAAAAACTCAGTGATTTAAAGGAGATTGGTGTGTGATTTTCCTCATGAAACCCCCCCCCCCAGGTGGTCCAGGGCCTGTGTGACAGGTAATGGTGTTGAAGACCCGAGTCATCCTTTTTCATGGCTCTGCCATTCCCTGGGAGAGTCCCAAAGGGCTCCACACAACGTTGCTTTGGTCTGTACCCAGCCAGCAAAGGGAGAGTAGATCATTCCTGCTCACAGGGCAGACCCAGGTGGCAAGTGGCTGACAGGGCTGCCGGGAAATGGAGTGGGTGGTCTGTGATCTGCCCCTGACTGACCGTCTTTCTATGGCTAATGGGAACTCACACTCCTATAAGCAGTGCCTGGAGGAAATAAGTAGAGGGGCTAGAATAAAGGAAAGGCATTGAAACCAGCTCACTGGTGGCCCTTTCCTGGCTCTCTGTCTGTAGGACCCCAATGAGGATGAGCCCAACATTAGGGTCCTTCTTGAGCACCACTTCTACAAGGAGAAGAGCAAGAGGGTCAAGCAAACCTGCAACAAGTGCAACACCATCATTTGGGGACTCATTCAGACTTGGTACACCTGCACAGGTAGGCCAAGACTGAGACCCACTCCTACTGGATAAGCAGTCTAGGTCTCTGGGGCAGGGCAGAGAAGTACAAAGCTCTGCTTCCAGATGTGGGTCATGTTCAGGTGAATCCTCTATAGTGTACACAGTGGACCAAGACCTATTGTGTGCTGGAGATACAAGGAAAAGTTAGGGGCACAGATCCTGCCTTCACTGGCCTGCATCCAGATCCAAGCTGTCCAGTACAGTGGTCACTAACTCTACATGGCCATCAAATTTAAATAGGAATAAATCAGTGGTACTGTCTACATTGCGAGTGCTCAATAGCCACCTGAGGCTGGTGGCTGCCACACTGGACAGTATAGAGAGAACATTTCCATCACTGTAGAAGATTTCCTTGGCGGAAATATCAGACTAGTAAATGACATGGTAGTAAAGAAAAAAGGGAAAGGGAATAGGATGTATGGTGGGTAGAGTGGGTACCACTTCAGGGTGCCCACATGACATTTAAGCAAATGCTTAGAGGTCAGGGAGCAAGGCAGGGATGTACCTAGGGAGGGGTGTTCTGGTTGAGGAAGCCATGTGATGAAGGGTCCCATGGTTGAAGTCTTCAAGGAGGAGCAGAAGACAGCGACTAGAGCATCCTGTGTGAAGAGGTGTGGTGAAGTTGGCTTGTTTGTAGAGCCATAGGTGCTTGACTGCTTTAGACACTGGCTGCTGAGTTGAGCAGGGCTGGATGAGGGGGCAAAGCCAGAAGGAGAGGTGAGTAGAAGGGGGAGGGTACAAAACTCTGAAGGGTACGATGGAGTGAGAGGTGGCTGAGGCCATGCCAGCTGGGGGTTTGGGTGTGCAGTGTAAAAGATAAGAGGAGTTGGCATAACTCATGGTGTCTGGGCTCAGCTGTGGATGAATGGAGTTGCTGAAAACCAGAGGGGAAACATGACTGGGGATGGAACAGAAGAGTGAGAATTCCATTTGGAAAGCTTGGGTTTGGTGGGTGGGAATGGCAGGTTGGCCCTAGGACATGTGTGTCTCGAGTTGAGAGATAAGGCTCAGGGAACTGTGAGGATCTTTAAGGCACTTCTGGGGCAATGCCACAATAAGGTCTTGGATTGATCTGGACACTGCAGCAGAAATGTGCAGGATGCAGAGTGGTTCTGCTGAAGGTCAGCCTATGCTGCAGGACCCTCCTCTCCACTTCTAAGAGGCCTGGTTGTTCCCACCCAGGGTGTTATTACCGCTGCCACAGAAAGTGCTTGAGCCTCATCTCCAAGCCCTGCGTGAGCTCCAAAGTTAGCTATCAGGCTGAGTATGAGCTGAACATCTGCCCTGAGACAGGGCTGGACAGCCAGGATTACCGCTGCGCTGAGTGCCGGGTGCCCATCTCTTTGTGTGAGTGGTGGCAGGGAGAATAGGGTGAGGGAGCTGTTCCAGCATGGGTAGTGGAAGGATTAAGTGAGAGTCTGGGGGTCAGTCCCTGCTCCCTGTCTTTGGGAAGTGACTGACAATTGCATTTCTGACTAAAAGCAAGCTGAGGTTATAGCTATTTCCTGACTTGCCTACATTTCTACCTGGCTGGGACCAAAGCTCAGCTCTGTGGCCCTCTGTCACAGGAAGCCCACCCAGGCAGGGACCAGAAGAACCACAGGCTAGCCATACAGAGAGGGTGTTTTGAGACTTATCAGCATTCATTCATGGGGTCCCACAAGCGGTCCTAGAGTGGGATCCTCTTGCCCTGTTTAAATGGTGATCAAACTGAGGGCATAAGCCCCTCAGCCTCATGGCTTAGGGATGGTAGGTCTGGTCTGGAGGGTGGGATCACTGACCCTGCTTTCCATTTTCTGTGGGCTGTGGGCTGGTGAGGCAGGCCGCAGCTGCCAGTGACCTTGAGTGGCTGATCCCCACAGGGGGCGTGCCCAGCGAGGCCCATCAGTGCAACTACACAGGCCAGTACTACTGCAGCCACTGCCACTGGAATGACCTGGCCGTCATCCCTGCACGAGTGGTGCACAACTGGGGGCCTGGGGAGGGAGAGCCAAATGGCAGGGTGTGTCCCATGGCCAGCAGGCACGTGTGGGTGGGATTTGGCTCCCTGGGCTGGCATGGTCACTCCACGACCCCGCAGGTGTCTCGTTGCAGCCTGCGTTACCTGGCGCTGATGGTGTCCCGGCCAGTGCTCTGACTCTGGGAGATCAACCCTCTGCTCCTCAACTACGTGGAGGAGCTGGTGGAGATCCGGGTGAGGCTAGGGGTGGGCAGGATGCTGTATTTGATGGATTCAGTTTTCTAGCAGTGGAGGGCCACAAAAGGTTGCGCAGAGGAGAGGTACTGCTTAGGTTCAACTGGCCCGCTTGGCTGCCCTGCAGATTGACAGTGCTGACACTGTCCTGGAGCAATCTGATGCAGGCACGGAGGCGATTTTTTAATTTCTAGTAGTCTTATTATATTTTATGTAACCCAGTGTATCCAAAAGGTGATTTAAATGTGCAATCAATATGTAAAATTATTGATCTATTGTACCCTTTGTGTGTGCCACATCTGAGAATGCCAGTGTGTGCTGTACACTTAGTACACACCAGCTACGTTCACCTGCTCTGCGCCACGAGGGAGAGCTGGGACTGAGGGCAGACTGAGGCTCTGTCCAGGTAGGAGGTGCCACATTGCCTCAGGCAAGGTGGGGGAAAGGGTTAGTTCCCATGTCACCTGGGAGAGGACCAACAGAGCAGGTTGAGTCGCCAACGCCACAGGGCTGATGAGAGATGTGGGATCCAATTGGAATCTCAGTTCAGTGCTGGATGTGGACCAGTATTGCCCTGATGGGTGCATTGCAGGCCTGGGGAGCTGGGATAAGCAGAGTGGCTGGGGGATTCTGTGGGCAACAGTAAATGAACCTCAAGATCCTGACGTGAGTGTGGCTGGAACTCTCGGATCTGGGACCATCCTGGGGAAACTGAGGGTACCTCCCCATTCCCTGCTCATCTTGTTGCCACGCAGACTGTAAACCGAGGCCACCTAGTGGACATGACCACATCAAACCAGCACAGGGCCAGTCCCTTTGCCTTGCTGACGAGGTCATGGCGAGGGGCCATGACCACCTTTCTGGATCTGTGTGCCCCTAACTGTGTCCTATATGCCTCCCCTCTGCCCTAGCTGAGGAGTTAACCTGCTCCCTTGTCCACAGAAGCTGCGCCAGGACATTCTGCTCATGAAGCCATACTTCATCACTTGCAACGAGGCCATGGAAGCTTGTCTGCTACTGCAGGTCAGACTCTCAGAGGGACTGGCCCCAAAGAGCCAGGGTGATGGAATCACCTCACACTCAGAACTTTTCAGATAACTTGGTAGTTGTGTATGTTTAGCTTGTAGCAGTCTGGGCCTCCTAAACTGTGACGGAACACCAGGTTGATAATAAGCCATCAGGTAGTCTACCCACAGAAGTGTTCTTTGATTATTTCAGTTTTGGAAACAGATGAGTAAGATGTCCTTCAACCTTCATGTGAGTCTCCATGGGGGTGAACCTGGCCCAGCTTCCTCCCACAGGAGAAACACAAGTTGTCTTTTTTTAATATCTTTAATTTTTATTTATACATTTTTATGTGGTACTTAGGATTGAACCCAGTGCCTCACACATGCTAGGTGAGTGCTCTACCAGTGAGCCACAACCCCATCCCAGGAGGAACACAAGTTTTATTTTATTTTTTCATTTATTTTTTAGTTGTAGATGAACACAATATCTTTATTTTATTTTATGTGGTGCTGGGGATTGAACCCAGGGACTCACACATGCTAGGCGAGCGCTCTACCACTGAGTCACAACCCCATCCCAAACACAAGTTTTAAAACTCACCTGTGTGGGGCTGGGGATGTGGCTCAAGCGGTAGTGCGCTCGCCTGGCCTGCGTGAGGCTGGGGTTCAATCCTCAGCACCACATACAAACAAAGATTTTGTGTCTGCCGAAAACTAAATAAATAAATATTTAAAAAAATAAAAACAAAAAAATCACCTGTTTAGGGCTGGGCCTGTGGCTCAGTGGTAGAAGGCTTGCTTAGCATTTGTGAGGCCCTAAGTTCCATCCTCAGCACCACATAAACATAAATTTAATAAAACAAAAGTCTTGTGTTCAACTGCAACCAAAAGAAATATTTAGAATAAACCACCTGTTTATTCTTCAACCAACATTCACGACTCTGGTCTGGATTCTGAAAACAGTGAATAGGACAAGCAAGAGAGTTCTGTACCCTTGGAGAGTGACCGTCAGTCAGGAATTCAAGAAAAATGAGTGTATGTCAGAGATAGGCACAGTGGACAAGAGAAAGCAGGGAAGGGGACAGGGAGTGCAGGGCAGGTGCCAAGCAGGGGAACTGGGACCAGGAAGAGGGACAGCCAGAATTGGGAAGGACTGGTAGAGGGGAGTAGTGGGACCACCACTGTGGCTGAAGGGGCATCAGAGGGGCATATAGACCCAGAAACATGGCCTTGGCTCCGTGACCCTCTTAGGCGTCCCCAGGCTCCTGGATTCTGTTCTTGAGCCCACACACAGGTACCTTCCTCAGCACCCTGAGCCCTGACAATGGGAGTGGCCTGGGTGTAGGGGAGGGCCCTTGCTCTGTGCTTGGGGTAACATCTTCTGGCTCACAGCTCCAGGACCAGCAGCACTTTGTGGAGAATGATGAGATGTACTCCATCCAGGACCTGTTGGATGTCCACGTGGGCTGCCTGGGCTGCTCGCTCACTGAGACCCACACACTCTTCGCCAAGCACATCAAGCTGGACTGTGAGGTGGGTCTCCATAGCTCTCCATGGTTGGGGTCTGGACCAGAGGGACCATGAAGCTGCTCTTTGGCCCTCCAGACTCAAGAGCTGGGATTGGCAGAAGCAGCAGCTGGGTCCAGCATATCCATGGCCCAAGCTGGCACCAACCTGCCCACCTTCAATTCCCACACTGTTTCCCCTTCCTACCAGCAGTGCCAGGCCAAGGGGTTCGTGTATGAGCTCTGCAGAGAGGGCGATGTGCTGTTCCCATTTGACAGCCACACATCTGTGTGTGCCGACTGCTCAGCCATCTTCCACAGGTGGGTGTGGCCTGGACCCAACTTCAGACTGGTTGCTGAGCTCAGCTGTGACTCTGTCTGCCCTCAGCTGTGGCTGGTCTGTGTTAGCCTCACTGCTGTCCCCGAGAGACAGGGAAACAGACCTTTGGGCCTTGGCTGATTCTGAGATACGTAGTTAGATCCTGGTGTCTGACTAAATTAAAAATCCTATTAGGGATGAATGCCCACGGAGCTGGGAAGGGACTGCTGCAGCTCAGATGGCCCTGCACTTGCTCCCTTCTGCACCAGTGGCATTCACTCTTTCAGGTCAGTACAGGCCAAATGTTCCCAAGCTTTAGTTCCTGAAACCCTTAGTGCCTCAGTTACTTAAAAAAATAAACAAACAAAAAAAAAACTAACACTTTTGATTCCTAAGTACCTATGTACAAACAGTGTTATAAGGATTTATGTCCTGAAGATTTATTTAGTGGCTTTTTGGAAAAATAATACACATAAATTAGTAGAAAAGCATTTTGAATTTTGTTGTTCAATAAGTATCATTTTCTACTAATGATACATGTGTACATGCTGGGCCCTGAAGTCAAGTGGGACACTATTCCCCATGTTCTGCCCACACTGATTTTTGCTGGGCATCTGCTGTTTATCATAGCAACTGATGACATCTCAGCTCTACACAGCTAGGGAGTCACAAAATTCCCTTGAGCTAGTAGTCTGCATGTGCCTCACAGACTTCAAATATTGCTGTGTTCTCTTCAAAGAAGTAAATGAGCTTGTAGAGCCCCACACACTCTCTGCAGTGCCCTGGCATGCCTTGACACACAGTTTAGAACCATGGGTAGAAGCACCAGAGTGGCATGAACAGGTAGAGACAGTCAAGTAGCTACAGGTGTGGAGCCTAGGTGTGACTGCCTGGCTGAGCCCCACTAACTAGGAGCCTGCAGCGTTGGGTAATGTGCGGACCTTAGCAGAGGCACATTCGTGGGCCTCAAGGTTAGTGACACCTGGATGAAGACCCTGCTCCTATCCTGTGGTACTGAACATCTGTGAGCCTGTTTCTGTGTTTGTAGAGGGTTAATAGAAGCTAACTTAGGAGGCTGTGAGAGTCCCATGGTATGATTTTACATGCAGAGTCCCAGCCTGTCTTTCTGCCCCCAGGGACTGCTACTACGACAACTCAACCACCTGCCCCAAGTGTGCCCGGCTCAACTTGAGGAAGCAGTCTCTCTTCCAGGAGCCCGATCCAGACTTAGATGCCTAGAGCCCTGGGCACACCACCTGCCTTTCTGTCACCCACCCCACTGGCATTTTCAAAGCCAGGGTGCTGTTTCTGCCCTGAAGACCCTTTGGGTGCATCCTTTGGATGTTTTCACTCCTGCTGGGCCAGAAGTGGGTGAGCAGTGCCCACCAGGACTGATGATCTCCAGGTGCTGGCTGGACTTGGGGCATCTGCACCTGGCTGTTAACTTGGTGTGCTGCTGTGAGGGGGTCACAGTGTATCCCCTACCCTCCACCCCCACAAGAGTATTCCTTGGTCAGGGTGAGACTTTCTAGGGGGATAGGGAAGGACCTCTTACTTCCCCAGTGACACAGCCTTCCCCAATCCCCTAGGGCCAAGGCTTCTGGGTTCTAGAGATGTCCCTCCCTCCCTGCTCCTGTCCAAACCACTCTGCAACTGGTCAGGTAAGGACCCCCAGAGGGCTTCAGAGGAGTGGCCAGTGAGACCTGAGCCTGCCAGCTGCATACATCCAGCCTTGGGCCTGTTCCATCTGCTCTGGCAGAGGCTTTGAATTCTACCTGAAGACCAACCCTTCTGGTCCCTTGCCTCTTTGGGAGCTTCTGATGATCCCTGGCTGGGGCTCTTCAAGGTTGTGTCCATGGCACCACCTGAGGTTCTTCTAAGTCGTCCATGGGCCATCAGTCCATTGGGTCCCTGCCCTCCCTGATCAGGAAAGGGAGGATTCCTGCTGTGGGGCTTCTCCTGGTGGGTGTGCTTGCTGCTGCTCTTGCTCTGGCCCATCCCCCTTATCCTGGTGCTCTGAGATGAGTGGTGGTGGGCCCAGCCCAAGAAGGGTGTCCTGGCGTCCGGTGTGTAGCAGGAACTGGGTCCCTGGAGGAGGTTACAGGTCAGGTAAAGGAGTTGGGTACAATAGGCCTGTGTGGCATTCCTTGGGATCACATTTGTCCCTGGAGCTTTGTCTTGCTGCCAGTCTGTGAAGAGCTCCAGAGAGCTCAGAGATGACCATCCAGAAAGTTTTGGTTTGGGGCCTGAGGCCTGAGAAATGGGAATATTTGCTGGAGGAAGAACGGAGCAGGAGGTGTAGAGCTCATGCAGGAATGTCCAGACCTGGAAGGTGGGTAGGACCCAGGCTTTTCAGTGGGAAAGCCACTCCCAGCCTTGGGGTTTGCACCTTACAGGTCCTAGGGATGGGGATGTTGCAGGAGGGGATGTCAGGACATGGTCTCCTAGCCATCTGTCCCTGGACAGCTGGGGTTGCTTTTGTCTGTCACTTTCCTGCCCACCCTAGACTGTGCTTGGCTTTGGACATACACAGGTGGTGGGCAGAGGGCAGGTGATAGCTATCCATCACCTGTGACTAAGCCCAAGAGACACTTCAGCCAGCAGGACACATCCCAGCTTGATGGCTCATTCTGGGGGTGGGGGTGAAACAGCACCCTCCTGGTCCGGCTGTGCCACCAGTTGGCTTGAGGCAAGGCGCTTTCTGTGTTTTGCCTCAGTTTCCCCATCTGGAAAATGGGGAAAGTAGTATTGACCTACCTCAGGGTGGAACAGTGACAAGGGGACACTGTTGAAATTCTTTAAGGAGTGTGACATGAGGTCGGGTCAGTGGTGGGTCCCTATCCTGCTTCCCCTTTCTCTTTGGGATTGAATGGGGGGGCAAAGGCTAAGTTCCCTTTTCCTATACCCCTAAATCTGCATGTCTATCACTACTGCATTACATTTCTGTCTCGTGGATATTGGTCATTCCTGAATCTCCTGTGTAGTCAACATCATGTTATTCTAGTTACAAAGTATTATGTCCTTAGAAAACATCTGCAGGCTGGCATTTGTTGGACAAAGCGTTGGCTCCCACTTTTTAGATATTCCCCACTCCTCCCACTACTACTGTGCTTTTTTTAAACTCACTTCTATACCTTGTCCCCTAACACCTCTTCTCTACCTTTTTGGATGACAGTCATCTTTAATTAGAATCATGTGTGGGACCTTCTACTAGTCACAGCATGATAGGAAGAACCACAGCCAGAAGTTGATTTGCATGGCCAGCATCTTATAGAAGACTACACCCAAAGATACCCATAGCTGGGCCAGGCTGCAGGGGGGCCAGGCGGCGGGCCAGGCCGGGCGGTGGGGGGGGGCCGGGCGGCAGGGGGGGGGGTCAGCGGGGCGGGCGGGGCGATGGGCCGGGCGGGCCGTACTGGCCGTCGAGGTGTCGCCATCCGGCAGGCCAGGCCAGGCGGGGTAGGGGGGGGGCCGGGCGGCGGGCCAGGCCGGGTGGCGGGCCCGGCGGTGGGGGAGCCCGGGCGGGAGGGGGGGCGCGGCGGCGGGCGGGGGGTGGGGGAGCCTGGGCGGGCGGGCGGGGGAGACTGGGCAGCGAGGCGGGCCGGCGGGGGAGGCCGGGCGGCTAGGCGGGCCGGGCCATGGGGGGGTGGGCGGGCGACGGGGCGGGGCGGTGCGGGCGGGGCGGTGGGCCGGGCGGGCTGTACTGTCGGGCCGGGCCAGGCGGGGTAGGGGGGGCCGGGCGGCTGAGGGGGGAGGCCGGCAGCGGGCCAAGCGGTGGGGTGCGGGGTCGGCGGGGCGGGGCGGGGCGGGGCGGCGGGGCGGCGCGGCGGGCCGGGCGGGGCCGTACTCGCAGTTGAGGTGACGCCATCCGGCGGGCCGGGCCAGTCAGCGGGGCCGGGCGGCGGGGGATGCCGGGCGGCGGGCCAGGCGGCGGGTGTGGGGCCGGGCGGCGGTCCGGGCCGGGCGGTGGGAGGGGGGCCGGGCAGCGGCGGGGGTCGGTCACGGGGGAGGGCGGGGCGGCGCAGGAGCGCGGGGCGGCGCTGTCGGGGCGGTGGCCCGGGCGGGCCGTACTCGCCGTCGAGGTGACGCCATCCGTCGGGCCCGGGAGGGGCGGCGGAACGGGCCAGGCGCGGGGTGCCGGGCGGCGGGGGAGGCCGGGCGTTGGACGGGGGGGGGGGCCGGGCAGCGGGCCGGCGCAGGGGGCGGGGTCGGCAGGGCGGGCGGGGCGGGGCGGCGAGCCCGGCGGGGCCGTACTCGAAGTTGAGGTGACGCCATCCGTCGGGCCGGGCCTGGCCGGGCGGCGGGGTGAGGGGTCGGCGGGCCGGGCCAGGCGGGGGGTGCCGGGCGGCGGGGGGGGGGGGGGGGGGGGAGCCGAGCGGCAAGCCGGGGCCGAGTGGCGGGCCGGGCCGCGGGGGAGCCCGGGCGGCAGGGGAGGCCGGGCGGCGGAGGGGGGCGGCCGGGCAGCGGGCCCGGCGCGGGGGGCTGGGTCGGCAGGGTGGGCGTTGTGGGGCGGCGAGCCCGGCGGGCCGTACTTGCAGTTGAGGTGACGTCATCCGGCGGGCGGGGCTGGGCGGCGGGGTGAGGGGTCGGCGGGGCGGGCGGGGCGGCTCGGGCGTGGCGGGGCGGGGCGGCGCGGGCGGTGCGGTGGGCCGGGCTGGCCGTACTCGCCGTCGAGGTGTCGCCATCCGGCGGGCCTGGTCGGGGCTTCGGGACGGGCCAGGTGGGGTGGGGGGGGCCGGGCGGCGGGAGGGGGCCGGGCGGCGGGCCGTCTGGGTGGCGGGCCGGGACGGGCCGGGCGGCAGGGGGGAGGGGGGCTGAGCGGTGGGTCGGGGCGGAGTGGCGGGCCGGGCGGAGGGAGAGCCCGGGAGGCGGGGGAGGCAGCGGGGGGGGGCGGGTGGCTGAGGGGGGGGGCGGGCGGCTGAGGGGGGTCCGGGCAGCGGGCCCAGCGGTGGGGGGCGGGGTCAGCGGGGGCGGCGGGGCTGCGGGGCGGGGCAGTACTCGCAGTTGAGGTGACACCATCCGGCGAGCCCGGCCGGGCGGCGGGGGTGGGGGGGGGTGCCGGGGTGGGGGGGGGTGCCGGGCAGGGGCGGGGTTGGTCGGCGGGGGAGGGCGGGGCGGCGCTGGCGGGGCGGTGGGCCGGGCGGGCCGTACTTGCCGTCGAGGTGACGGCATCCGGCGGGCCGGGCGGGGCGGCGGGCCGGGCCAGGCGAGGGGTGCCGGGCGGCGGGGGGGGGGGGGGGGGGGCAGCGTGCCCGGCGCGGGGGGCGGGGTCGGCAGGGCGGGAGGGGCGGGGCAGCGGGCCCGGCGTGGCCATATTCGCACTTGAGGTGACGCCATCCTGCGGGCCGGCCGGGCCGGGCGGCGGGGTGAGGAGTCGGCGGGGCGGGCGGGGCGGCGCGGGCGTGGCTGGGCGGGGCGGCGAGGGCGGGGCGGTGGGCCGGGCTGGCCGTACTTGCCGTCGAGGTGACACCATCAGGCGGGCCTGGTCGGGGCGTCGGGCCTGGCCAGGCCGGGTAGGGGGGGGCCGGGCGGCGGGCCGTCTGGGTGGCGGGCGGGCCGGGCGGCGCGGGGGGGGGGGGGCTGAGCGGTGGGCCGGGGCCGAGTGGCGGGCCGGGCGGAGGGAGAGCCCGGGAGGCGGGGGAGGCTGGGCGGAGGGCCGGGCCAGGCGGCGGGGGGTGGCCGGCGGCTGAGGGGGGGGCCGGGCAGCGGGCACAGCTGTGGGGGGGCGGGGTCGGCGGGGTCAGCCGGTCGGCTGGGCGGCGGGGCGGGGCGGTGGGGCGGCGCGGTGGGCCGGGCTGGTCGTACTCGCAGTGACGCCATCCAGCAGGCCGGGCGCAGGCCGGGCGCTGGCCGGGCCAGGGCCAGTTGGCGGTGCGGGGGGGGGGGGGGGGGGCGGGGGGGGCGGGGGGGGGGTGGTGCCGGGCCAGGGGGAGGGCCGGTGTGTATGTACCATCCTCAAAAAAGGTGCTGAGAGGACTTGCTGCAGCAAAAGTCCTTGCTAACCTGACACTCTTTACTCTTGATGATGTGACATCATCACCTTTTCTACCAGTCTTTCCTTTCTGAACTTGCTTTTTTAGGTTTACCCTGATTTTAATATCTTTTTCATGGCTTATTTTATTTTTTAGTCCACTGATGCTGTTGATAGGATGTTTGGATAAATAAATTAGCACTTTACCAATGGGGGGATGGATTTACTTTAGAGTGATAGTCTACAAAGCTTGCTTCTTCCTCATGTTGACAGCTGAAATAACATGGGTGTTATCACCTATTGGTCTAGTTTCAGTATAATAAAATATTGGATACAATCCAAATTCTTCAGTTATGTTAGAATTTTGTTGAATACAGTTAATACTGGGTTATTGAATGTGCTTAAATTTTTTTTTAAACAGCGTGTTGCCTTTTACTTTGGTAGTTTTTCTTGTGGCTTTTGAATTGAATTAATGAAAAAATCTAAATTGCCTCTAGTTTTGTCCTTAACTCATGTATCAGGTAAGGTTAGCAGCTCATGGTAAAAATTGGCATTTTCCTCCCTGAGGGTTGAAGAAATACAGAGGTTCTAGAAAATTGTGTGCCTTCTTGACCTGACAAACATTAACCTCCTAGCTGATCAAACATAAATCATAAGATTCTTTCAGTATTTTTTCCTTATTATTTTGTTTTTTATAGTGCTAGGGATCAAACCTAGGGCCTCACACATGGTAGGCAAGCATATCACTGAGATATATCCTCCTCAAATTTTCTTTTTTTCCCCCAATTCTGAGGATTGAATCCAGGGCCTCGAACATGGTAAGCAAGGGCTCTACTTCTGAGTAACAACCAACAACCTTAAACCTTTTTTTGTTTGTTTGTTTCTAGACAGGATCTTGCTAAGTTGCCCAGGCTGGCCTCCAACTTGTTATCCTCTGTCCTTATCCTTCTGAGTAGCAGGGATTACAGGCATGTGGTTTCAGGCCAAGCCTCAGTATTTTAATTTTGTGAGATTTGAGTCTTAGAATCATGCTTGGTTTTGAGCTGCATTAGTTAGGGTTAAGGCCTTATGCAAAAAATGATCAGTTCCCTCCCCTGCTTTTGGACGCAGTAGCTGTACAAATTCATCAAGCATTTCTGCAGTGAATATACTTTATGTTTGCCCTGTTTCGACTATTTTAAAAAAATATTTATTTATTTATTTTAATGGGGGTGCTGAAGATTGAACTCAGTGCCTCACATGTGTTTGGCTGGCACTCCATCACTGAGCTACAGCCCCAACCCTCAACTAGATTTTTAATGCATATTTAAGCAGATAAAGAAGGGCAGCAAGCTGATACTCAGCCCACATCCTGTCTCTTGGAACCACTATGAGGAAATGCTGCACTGTGTTGCAAAGGCAGGTCATCTGCTAATTCTCTGTCCTCTTTCAGTGCCACTAGGGGATCCGTTGTCAGAAGCTGGCTCTGCAGGGGAGACTGGCGCCATTTTCCTGGTGGCTGTGTTCAGAACCATCCAAAGGTACTTGCCTGTCTTAGTTCTAAGTTAGCAATATGAGGTTTGCAGGGACCAGTGAAGCTTCTTCAGAGTGTCTCCTCCCACAGTGACTAAGCAGGGAGCAAGGGGCATGACAACTAGGAGATCCCCCTTGCCATCTTTCCTAGTTTGCATATTGAGCCACAATACATCATCTTCATGCCTTTACTGTTTTGATATCTAGAGAGACTGGAAAAAGTAACTCTTTTCAGAAGGAAGGTGCTTGGTGAATCTTTTGGAAGGCGTGGTAGTAAACCTTTATTCTGCATGTGTGATTCTGAGAGCCAGTCAAGCCTCGTATTTGAAAAGTAGACAGATGATATGATATGTAAGCTGTAGTCATCTTGGAGCACATTGAACCAGTTAGAGCCCTGCTCTTCAGAGCAGGCTGTGGGCCCTGGTTAGTGCTCTCAAAAGCACCTAGAGATCTGGCAGGGGCTCTTCAGTCCTATGCCAGTGTTAGGACCCTGGGCTGTGTGTTGAGTGGGGTAAGTAAGGAAGCAAGACTGAAGATAATGGCTCCATGCTGATTTGACTATAGTGTTGCTTTTCTTAGTGGGACTTTTCTCTCAAAAAGTCCCTTCATTTTGTCTCTAAGGATTTGAAAAATTCTTTAAGAGGAGTAGAAGAAACACAGATTCAGAAAAATCAACAGTGCCAAAAAAAGGTAAAAGGGTCAGTTTGATAAATCAAAATAAAGGTTCATCAACATCTAAAAAAAATATTAAGGGCTGGGGATGTGGCTCAAGTGGTAGCGCACACACCTGGCATGCGTGCGGCCCGGGTTCGATCCTCAGCACCACATACAAAGATGTTGTGTCCTCCGCAAACTAAAAATAAATATTAAAAATCAATCTCTCTCTCTCTCTCTCTCTCTCTCTCTCTCTCTCTCTCTCTCTCTCTCTTTAAAAAAAATATTAAAATAAAAAAAATAAATTACATCATGGCTTGATGATGTGGATTGGTTTTGGGGATCAGTGTAGTCAGTATTTGTCAGATTTGTTTCTCTTGCAAAAAGTTTCCTGCTGCTGGGTGCAAGGAGGACATCCAATCCCAGCAGCTCAGGAGGCTGAGACAGGAGAATCACAAGTTCAAAGCCAGCCTTGGCAACGGGCAAGGCGCTGAGCAACTCAGTGAGACCCAATTTCTAAATAAAATATAAAATAGGGCTAGAGAGTGGCTCAGTGGTTGAGTGCCCTTGAGTTCAATCCCTGGTACCAAAAATAAGTGTTCTGCCTAGGTACCTGTGAGCATTAAGTAGGAAGAGATGGGTAGAAGCATTATGGGAGGTGTGCCCACATGTTTTGCTATGAACAGAACATTTTTTGAAAACTTGTGTTTTGTCCTTAAAATTTGTGCAAAATTTTACTCTCTCATGATTCATTCTGCCCTTCCTTGGGTCCTCCTGGCCTTCTCTAGTCTTGCATGGAATTGTTTTGGATTGTTGGTGTGGCAGTGTATATAGAAGGGGGGCTACCTGTGTCCTGGCTTATTTTGTCCTGGAACTTGTATGATTGCTGTAGAAGGGGCTCACAGGAATCCACCTCCTAATGTTACCTACTGTCACAAAATGTACCCACGGGTCCAGGTTTTCCTGAGAGATGAACTGTGCCTGAGGGGAGGTGGCCTGTGTTCTGGTTCTCTGGAGTAGGGACTACCTGTGCCAGCCTACATCTTGCTTTTCTTTCTTCCTTCCTCTCCCCTAATTATAGCCATGTTTATTAGCTAAAAATGATTTGTCATTAAAGCTCAGGTCTGAAGCCAGCAAGGGCAAATTGGAGGGATTTTAGATGTATCGGAAGCTACTTCTCAGCAGTGTCTCCTGGCATCTTCCTTTTCCTGTCTGCTGTTTGTTTCTGAAAGGCGCCAGGGTAATTAAAAATTTATGATGGAAGACGTTACTCTGTTCTCTGAGTCCTCTTTCTGTGAAAAAGTGTATATAATTATTTTTGTGAAGTCACACTTTGTTTTTTCCTAGAATCTGGTGAACTAAAGAATGCTGAGCCTGGAGGAGATGGAAACAAGAGAGGAGGGAGGCAGGATGACTTTGCCTGGTGGAAACTGATGCAGAAGGTTTGTGTGCATCTGAGTGTGCCAGACCCAGACACCTGTCACTTCTCCAGGGGTGCTGTTGCTGCATGACTGAGACTGCATCACACTTGTCTCAGTCTGTTCCTGCCATGACAAAATACCTTAGACTGGATGGTTTTTAAATAGCTTGAAATTTATTGTTCATAATTATGGAAGCTGGCAAGTACAGGGTCAAGGTGCTGGCAGGTCCAGAGTCTGGTGAGGGCTTGCCCTCAACTAATAGATCGTGGTGTCTTGAACATGACTTCCTTCAGTGGGACCAGTACTGTGTCCTCCTGTGGTGGAAGGGACAGACTTCCCTCCTGCCGTTTAGTAAGAGCACTAATCTCATCCATGAAATAGGAGCCCTTGTGGTGTCATCACCAAGTCCCCATTTCTTACTGCCATCACCTTGGGGGTCGAATTCCAACACACAGAGATTAGAAGAAACGAACTTTTTAAAACGTGCCAAGATTTCTGTCTGCACTTTGAGAGTTGCAGGTAAGAGGAGATGCTATGTGATGTTGCAAAGGCAGAGCTCTTGGTGGGTTTGCTGCTTCTCCTGGGGCCTCTGGTGAGCAGCAGGTTTGGTGTGCTGTTCACAGTGTGCAGGTCTTTCCTGCTGAGAGCAGCATCTGAGCTTTCCCACAGGCCTGGTCCCCCTTGGGTACCATAGGAGGGCAGGGTTTGGTGACTCCAACATCTGAGAGGAGAAGTTTCGTTGTTCATGATGGCTCAAGGGTAGAGCTCTGGCTTAGCTGAGCCAGGACCTAGGTCTGATCTCCAGTATTGTGAAAAACAAACATATAATCAAAAGAAAGAAACACCTGCATTTAATTGCAAAATTTGTTATCTTTTCTTCCACAGGGCACGTTCCCCTGGGATGACAAGGATTTCCGAAATCTGGCCATTTTGGGTGCAGGTGTATCTTTGGGATTTTTCTACTTCAATTTTCGAGATCCTGGAAAAGAGATCACCTGGAAACACTTTGTTCAGTATTACCTGGCCAGAGGTCTGGTGAGCGAACTTAGTTTGCCTGGGAAGGTGCTGTGGTGGTATGCCCTTGCAGGAGACAGGTGGTGCCCTAAGAGTCAGTCCTGCTGGTGGGTGTCCTTCATGGCTCAGTTTTGTTTTTCCAGGAGATACCCCAGGAGAACAGCACATCATGATGTGTTCTAAGACAGTTCTGTTTGTCTCCTGATCTTTGACTTTTGTTCTCATTCCTCTTACTTTCTGCTGCCAGCCACTCCTTGACAGTGGACTGTGGCACTTGGTGACTGCAAAGGAGCATGTGGCACCAGCAGAGCCTCTCTTGTGTGTTTTTCCCTTGGGGTGCTGAGTTGGGTGAAGTACTGCTCAGGCTTCAGTGTAAACCCTGTATGAGTAAGTGCCTTCCCTCTGTTGCCCTCAGAAGAGTATTGGCTGGACCCAGGCATTACTAAGAGCTGAAATTTTGTGTGATGAAACTCCTGTTTCCCATTAAGGTTTGTGGCCACAGCCTTTGTGTCTAACCACAGGGCACATGCCTATCTTCAGAGAGGCCCTTGGCAACTCTCCCTATGGTGGAAGGTGACAGAGCTGCTGCAGCCCTTCCCTGTCTGTGGATCTTCTACCTGTAGGCGTGGCTGTGAGGGGGGTGAGACAAGTGTGGTGAGCCCAGGATGCCTTTCTGTGCATGGACTAGACCGCTCTCAGCACTTCCTTGAAGTCTTTTCCAAGTGTCTGACCTGACAGTGATGTGTTATTGTGGTGGGTAGATTCGTAGGATTGAACATGTTCACCTTAGTCACATGGCCCTAAGTCCTTGCTTTTGGAGCAGTGATGATATTGTTGCTGCATGTAAGAATACACATTGTGCCCTCAAGTTGCTTCCCTCGGATTGCTTCTCTGAGGGGCAGGCTAGCCTGCTGTGTGGTTGCGTGTGGTGGTAACCACAACTGGGGAGCCTGCAGGAGTGCATTTCCATCCTGCTTGGCACTGCTTCCCTGTGCTGCCTTTAGCTGGCTGAACAGGGTGGGTGGGTTTAAGACTCTGCTGTAAGATTTATTCCTGTTTCTTTGGGGTTTTTAAGCCAGTCTGGCATGATAGTGCTCAGATATACCAGATTTTAGAAATTAGTCTTGAATTGTTTCCTGTTGATTAAAATGGAAATGAATTCAGGAAAACAAAGCTTGTACTGAACTGTGAGTGTGTGTGGGTGCAGATGGGCCTGGGCTGAACTGCCCAGGGTCTGCCTGAATGTCCTGCTTGGCCTAAGCCATCTGGTTCCTTCTCCCAGGTGGACCGGCTGGAGGTCGTGAACAAACAGTTCGTTCATGTCATCCCTTCCCCTGGGGCGTCTTCTGAGGTGAGGGCTAGGTTTCAGTCTGGGTGTTCCACACATGGCTTCCCCTCCCCCAATGACATATAGTTAAATTTTTTTTTTGTTTTAGTAAGATGCTTCCCCTGGTATCCAGACTGTCTTACAGTCTGGAGTCCAAGGCTGAAGGGCCATATCTGGGCAAGGGTCTTTGCTGCATCATAATGTGCAGGGGAGACAGCATGAGAGGGATGGTAGGACTGAACTTTGCCATTTTTATGACTGACCCATCCCCCAGAACTAACCCACTTCTGTTGTGGTGACCTTAATCCCTTCATGAGGGCCCAGCTCTCACCATCAGTTGCCTCTTGAATGGCCTTCGCCTTATACAGTTGGGTTCCAACGTGAGTATGGGAGACGACATTCACACCCTAGCAGTGAGGCAGACAGGGCTCTGGAGGTGACTTAGAAGTGCTGGTGGGGAGGCCTGCGGGGTCTCAGTCTCCTGGTGCAGCTCCTGAGTGTTCCTTGGGGTACTGCTGCGTATGGTGACTGGGGTTTTGTTTACTGGCTCAGTTGCCAGGACTACTGGTTGGAGCTGAGGTGTGTTCTAAGAGCTGACAGTGACTAGAGCCACCTTGAGGGGTGGTGGAATTGGGCCTCTGGAGAGTGTAGGAGCAAGTATTGTGCTGTGATGGGGCTGGTCTGTGGACCTCACCTGTGAGGAGCTACATGGGGTCTGCAGCTCCTCCTGAGGGAGACGTGGGTTGGGGCATCAGTGCTGTTAGAACTGGGGAGGCCGAATTTATAGACAGACCTTGACACTCTTCAAGAAGAGTGCCCTTTTGTGCAGCAAATTCTAGAGTGGGTTACTCTTCCTGTTGAAGGTGATGCTGCTGACATGATGAATGGTCTCCTTGGTTCTCAGCTCTTTCCTGCGAAGCCTGGTGCCTACTCTTCTCCTGGTTGGCATCCTGCTCTATGCTGTGAGAAGGGGTCCAATGGGGGCCGGGCGCAGCGGACGAGGAGGGGGCCTCTTCAGCGTTGGTGAGACAACAGCCAAGATCCTAAAGCACAACAACAATGTGCGGTTTGCAGATGTGGCTGGCTGTGAAGAGGCCAAACTGGAAATTATGGAGTTTGTGAATTTCTTGAAGAACCCCAAACAGTATCAGGACTTAGGAGCCAAAATTCCAAAGGTACTGATTTCAGAAAACAGTCATGCTCTGAGTTCCAAGTCAAAGCCAAAGATTGCTGTTGTTCAGAGAATGAATATCAGACAAATGATTTTTCCTTGAATTTATATTTTATTAATAACAATAGAGGATGGAAATATGTAGAACAGAACAGTAAAAATCCTCTTATCTTGTATACAGAGATATGATAAATTGTGATATAAAGGTGTATTAAGAATTGTAATGCAAAAAACAATAGTAAAAAAAATCCTCTTATCTGTTAGACTTGAGACCACAAGTCCTAAAATTCCATAATGTTAGGTCTATGAAATGGACATGGGAATATGTGTGATTTTTTTGTTATTTTTTTAAAATTTAAAACACAAATATACATTCCTTTACTGGTCTTCATTTAGAGGCCAGTCATTGCTTTGAGTTTAGTTCCAGGGATCAAAATCCTTTGTTAAACTGGGTGTGGTGGCACATGCCACATGTGGTGGCACTGCAGTCTGAGGCAGTACCTGTGTATTTTCGTGCATTCTGTCATACTTTTCTTATCTATGCAGCTCAGGAGGCTGAAGCAGGAGGATCTGAAGTTCAAAGCCAGCCTCAACAATTTAGCGAGGTCCCAAGCAACTTAGTGAGGCCCTGTCTCTAAATAAAATATACGAAGTGCTGGGGATATGGCTTAGTGGTTGAGTGCCCCTGAGTTTAATCCTCCCCAGTTGCACCTCTGTTGAATTGTCCTGTGTGAACCACATCTTTTCTTTTCTTACCAGGGATTGAACCCAGGGACATTTAACTACTGAGCCACATCCCCAACCTTTTTTATTTTTTATTTAGAGACTGGGTCTCGCTGAGTTGCTTAGGGCTTTGTTAAGTTGCTGAGGCTGGCCTTGAACTTGAGATCATCCTGCCTCAACCTCCCAAGTTGCTGGGGTCATAGGTGTGTGCCTGGCTGAACCACATATTTTCTGCAAGTTTGTTTTTCTCAATAGAAGCAAGAACTTATTTAGGTGCAGTCTGAGGCAGTACCTGTGTATTTTCGTGCATTCTGTCATACTTTTCTTATCTATGCAACTTGAAAACATTTTATAAGACAAATTTCCTTTATTCTTTAACTATTCAGAGCTTTCACCTTACTTTATTTACTTTTTTTAAAAAACCTCTTTTTAGTTATATATGAACATAATGTCTCTATTTTGTTTATATATGTGGTACAGAGAATCAAACCCAGTGCCTCACACATGGAAGGCGAGTGCTCTGCCACTGAGCCACAGCCCAGCCTTCACCTTAGATTTTGAAGGAGTTTAAAAAAACTTTGTTTTGTTAGTTTGTGTAATATCAACTTACAAATTTAAAACAAGTAGCCTCCATGGTCAGGTTTGGGGGCAGACACAGCTCTCTGGAAGGCTGGTGGACAGCACAGTGCAGGAGTATGCAGCCAGACAGCATTGTATCCTGGGGCTGGTGGCAGCGTGGGTGTCCTGAGAGGAAACCGCCCTGGCAAAGATGGCTGCAGTACAGAGGGCCAGTCAGTCCACTGGTGCCTTTGTGTGGTCATGGACACATTTAGGGCTCGATGGAAGCTTGGGTTTTTTTTTTACCAGGAAGATTGGTATCCTGTGTGGTCACAGAAACTTCAAGTCCTCTCTGCTTTCTGGACCAGGCTAGAAATTCCTGGTTGAGGTGGTGCTTAGATGACACTTAAGCCCTTTCAGTAGCTTTGTGTTCCCCCAATTCCTCCCTACAAATTGGGCACCACTGGACAGTTTGTTGTGATTAATATACAAAAAGATTAGCAACCATTGTGAACCAGGAATTCCAACTAGGACACTGGATGTGTCTGTTTTACAGTTGGTGTGTGTTGGGGCCAGAAAGCATGTGGGTGTGGCAGGTGAAGAATGATTGCCTTCTGCTTCCTGGTGGAACTTTGCCAAGTCACCACCCAGCTGCCTTGCACCTCTATTGACAGCCAGGTGCTAGAGTGGGTGTGTCTCAAACTTATTTTATATGGTTTGTTCTGGGTGTTTGGATTTATTGGGGAAAATGTGTCTGGTGGAAGGAATGGGTAAAGGAGTCAGGTTCCAAGGGAGGCCTGTCACCCCAAGTATGAGTCCCCCTTGTCAGCCAGGCTGGCTCCTGCGAGTGGAAGCTTCTGTCAGCCTGTGTGCTACATTATAGGCTGGATTCCCCAAATCATCACTGCCCCCTGCTGGGAGTCTGTCATGAAGAATTGACTACACTCACATAGATGTGTTTCCTGCGCACAGGAATAGGACATGGCATGCCATGGATATATCCTGCCCCTAGAATGTCCTTATGCCTACCAGGATGGCTCCTGAGACTTTGTGTCCTGTCCCATGGCATATAAAGATCATCCATGTCGTGGGCTATTATGTATCAGACCCATATGTGCCATGGAAAAGGAAGTGCTCTGTGACCACATTTGGAGGACGCAGGGCTCCACATCTTGTGGGTTTAACAGCTGGATGTGGTGTTCATGCCTGTAATCCAGCAACTCTGGAGGCTAAGGCAGGAGGATCACAAGTTCAAGAGCAGCCTGGGCAACTTAGCAAAACCTTGTCTCAAAATAAAAATGGGCTAGGGGTGTGGCTCAGCAGTAGAGTACCTCGGGTTCAATCCCCAGTACCACAAAACAAAAACAAAACAATAAAAAAAGGTCTGATAGCAACCCAGCATTCTTCTTATTGGTACTAGGGGTTAAACCCGGGGCAGTTTACCACTGAGCCACATCCCCAGCCCATTTTATTTTTCATTTTGAGTCAGGGTCTCACTAAGTTGCTTAGGGCCTTGTTAAGTTGCTGAGGCTGGCTTTGAACTTGTGGTCCTCCTGCCTCAGCCTCAGAATGCCACCATGCCCAGCTGCAATCCAGCCTTCTTGACTAGAAATGGAGCAGTCCATCCCCACCCTGTAAGTCTCCTTTCAGTTTTCAGATATAACTGTAATCCATAAAATAAAAATGGAGTTGTGTTACAGGGACGTGAATTAGTATCGTATTTTGTTTTGTTTCCAGTATTGGGGATCAAACCCAAAGAGCTTTACCACTGAATCACATCCCAGCCCCTTTTATGTTGAGATAAGGTCTTGTTAAGTTGTTGAGGCTGGCCTTGAATTTGTGACCCTCTTGCTTCAGGCTCCTGAGTAGTTTTTGGATTACAGTTGTGCCACCGCCCTGGTGTGAATTGAATTTAAATCATAAGCTTGAATAGAAAAAGGTAAGAAAAAGGTAGAAGAGCACATTGAACACAAAGATGTCCAACCTGAATACCTGGAGAAGTGCCTTTAAAGAGATCTGTGCCCTTCAGACCAACAAGGCAGCACAGCTGGATAGTCTTGCTGTGGCACAGTTCCAGCCAGATGGCCGTTGTGGTTCTCGCCTGGTGGGCGTGAGAGCAGCTTGGTGATAACCCCCTCAGAATGTATTCCGGCCTTTGACCCAACAGCTCTGCTTCTGGAGTTCTTCCTGTAGGAAGAGCCCACTCTTCTGAGTTACGTTACGCGGGCTTCCATGTTCCATGTTACAGATTTCTAATCAGCTGAGTGGGAAGTGGGGTTTGTTCCATCTGTTCCCTTTGAGAGCCAAGTGTCTCTTTTTTGTTGCAGGGAGCCATGCTCACAGGTCCACCCGGTACTGGCAAAACACTTCTTGCCAAGGCGACTGCAGGAGAGGCCAGTGTGCCCTTTATCACTGTGAATGGATCCGAGTTCCTGGAAATGTTTGTCGGTGTTGGACCAGCAAGGGTAGGTGAAAGGGTGATCAGCTTCAGAAGGTTCCAGCCACTTCTTGACAAGGACTGGTCACCTTGTTAGCAACAGACTGTGTGACCCTGACAACAAGCTGAGTACATCCCACCTGTGAGAGCAGCAAGGACAGGATCAAGGATGTGTTGCCATGCTGTGTGTGTGTGAGTAACAAAATAGACTCTGGGTTCCTCTTCTAGGTTCATGACATGTTTGCAATGGCCCGTAAAAACGCTCCTTGTATCTTATTTATTGATGAGATCGATGCAATTGGCAGGAAGCGAGGCCACGGGCACCTTGGAGGCCAGTGCGAGCAGGAAAACATGCTGAACCAGATGCTCGTGGAGATGGATGGTGAGTGGACCCTTAGCAGGAGGCCCTCCTCTAGCCTCTTGTTTCTGGAAGGGTGCTCCTCGGAAGAGAATCCCCGATGCCTCTATTTTAAGGAAGGCTACTCTCAGGCACACAGTGGAGAAGGTCGTATTGATCCATGTAGCAGCCCCCACTGCAGGGGCAGAGTGAGGCAGATGCGCTTCTCTGGGTGGGGGAAAATCAGCTGAGACCAAGCAGACGAATGTCAGTCACACCATGGATGGAGCAGAAACAGCCGAGCTCTTCCTGCTTGGTGTCTTGTCTCCCCCCCCCCTCATTACCTGGGTGTTTCCTTCTCAGGAAGGTATGTTTAGCATATAGGCCAGGTGTTTCTTTTTCTTCTGTTTTGTTTTTTCATACAACTGGGGCATTCTAGTACTGAGCTACATCCCCCATCCTTTTTATTTTTTTTATTTTGAGACAGGGTCTCAGTAAGATGCCCAGGCTGACCTCAAATTTGTATCTTCCTCCCTCAGCATCTTTGGTAGTTTTGGTTACAGGGTGTCACTGTGCCCAGTTTATGCCATTTTTTGAATTTGGAAAAGCTTTCATTGGCTCTTTGGCTTCAAAGGGTTAGAGGGTCAGGTTGGGTCCCTAAGACCACCCCTGACTTTGATTTTTTTTCCTGAGTCACAAGGTGATCTTGTAGTTGAAAATCTGTGTTTCTTCACAGTGAAAGTACATGCAAAAAAACCAACCAGGAGGGCCAGCTGCGGTCAAAACCTGTAATCCCAGCGGCTTTGGAGGCTGAGGCGGGAGGATCAAGAGTTCAAAGACAGCCTCAGTAATTTAGCACAGCCCTATGCAATTTAGTGAGATTCTGTTTCAAAAAAGGGCTGGGGATGTGGCTCAGTGGTTAAGTGCACTTGAGTTCAATCCTTAGTACCAAAAAAAAAATGGTGGAAGGTACATAGGACAGGTCTAGGAGTCTAGGGGAGGCCAGGCACAGCTTCCAGAGTCCTCCAGAATGTGACAGCACGTTGAAGTGGTGTTGACCTGGGAGCCGGTGAGAGACTCAAGGCTCTAGGGTTTCACTGGGTGCTGGTCATGTGGGCACCCTTTGTCTGGCACATAACAGGATGCTCCAGAGGAGGGCAGGTGTTCATAGACCACATTGTTGCAATTTGGGTACAGGGAACTTGTCTTGCTAGGGGATGGTGGGAATGCTCCTAGAGTCGCATCCCCTAGGAATCGGCTATTTGCTGATGTTAGAGGTGGCCCTGTCTGAGGATAGCAGTCAGGCCTGGGTTCCTATATTTCTGTGTAGGCCAAAATTGCTTCCAAAGTCTTTTATTGTCTTCAGAGTCTAACAGCAAATGTGCTCTCTTCTGGAGGGCTGGACTGGAGAGGACTGTGGGCAGGAGTGGGTGGACGCCTTGCCACCATCCTGTGCCCTCTTCCTTGGTTGGCATCCCTGTTCTTTGCTCCTCCTTGCCCACCCTTGGGTAGTCCTGCACTGTGGTCATGCTGAGCATCATGTGGGGTTGGGCAGGGGGAACCAGGAATGAGTGGTGAGGAGATCCAGGTGCTGGGACTTCCCACAACCCTGAGGTGGGCTGTAGAGTCTTCATTTAGCTGAGGCATGTCTGGCTTCCTGCTGGCACAGACGCATTCAGCAGACACAGGAGGGGACAGACTGGCAGGAGCCAGGGTGAGTGACACTGCCCAGGAAGCAGAGAGGATCTTCAGTCAGGTTGGGCCAGCCAGCTGGGCAGGGCCTCCTGCCTGCCTGATAGCCCTTGCAGTGTGGTGTGGAGTGAGCAGAGGGAAGCAGCAAGGGAAGGAGATGTGCTGGCCTGGGTCTTCCTTGGGCTCACCTGGTTCTCTCTCCAGGGTTCAACTCTACCACCAATGTGGTGGTGCTGGCCGGCACCAACCGCCCTGACATCCTTGATTCCAGCCCTGACATCCTTGATCCAGCCCTGACGCGGCCCAGCCGGTTTGATTGCCAGATTTACCTTGGTGAGTTGCTTAGGTACCTGGGTTTGGTCCTCAGCTTCTAGGGTTAAAAATTGGGTAGATTGTTCGCTGCATATTTGGAGACAATTTTGATGGGGATCCTGAAGTAAGAAAGATAATATTTTGAAAATGTGGAGATGCTCAACTACCCCATGGTGCTGCTGTGTTATGTCAAAATGTCACTGCAGTGCATGTAGGTGGGCATTATGTAGCAGATTTGTACTCTCCAGCTTTTGTTTTTGTACCATATTATAAAAAAAATAGTTTAGAAGACAAAGAGTTTGTACCTCGCCCTTCACCCTGACAACCTGCTGTCTTTGTCTTCCCTGACACTTTCCCACTGGGACACTAGTCCATGTGGGTGCTCTGGGTAGCTGGGCAGTGCTCATTTTCCTTGCTGTCTGGTTGGTTACATGGCCTGGAACTGGATTTAATATTGGTCGAGGCAGTTAGGGTGTTTCATTGAGTTGAAGAGCTAAACACACATGCACTTTGATCTGTCCTGCCATTGCACCCTGCCTCCAGCCAGATGACAGTGGCAGAGTGTGCTCCTGGCTGGCCTTGCAGTCGTGTGAGGTGACTGTTGGGGACCCTACTCTGAAGGTCCAGTGAACACAGAGCTTGTGTGTGTCTCCCTGTTTCTTCACTAGGCCCCCCTGACATCAAAGGCAGGTCCTCCATCTTCAAAGTCCACCTGCGTCCTCTCAAGCTGGATGAGAGCCTCAGGAATGATGCCCTGGCAAGGAAGCTGGCAGCACTCACTCCAGGCTTCACTGGTGAGTGTTGCTGGGCTGAACGTTAACCCTGCCAGGAGCCAAGTACGCCCAACTGGTGGCATTTGGCAGGTGTTTTCTGTGCCTTTGTATTTGGTCCTGGCAAGTGTCCACTCTGGTCTGTAGAACATTGAACCTGTTAAGACATTCAAAGGCCTTGGGGATCTTCTCCCCACAGCCTATTGGTGCCCGCTTGAGTTTGTTTTTAATTCTGTTCAGACATAGTAAGGACCAAAAACTGAAGTGAAGACACATCACACTTTGGGATGGTTCCTCTGTGTTTTTGTAGCAGAAACCCAGTCTCTTGTGATAACATTCTTATTTTCCTGCCAGAGTGGTCTGAACCCTAGGCATGGGTGCGGACCTTTCAAGGGGCTCCCTCCCTACTCACCCTGTGAGCAGCCTTTTGTAAGCTTTAGTGCCTCATCAGATTTGAGCAGTCAGAGAACCAGAGAAACTGGAGCTACAGCAAAGGAAGTTAACCACTCCATAGAGCAGAAAGGAACAAGAGTGAAAAGCAAAGGGTAAGGGCCTGTGGTGCATTGCTGCAAGGACCAGCATGCATTGTGGAAATTCCAGGACAGTTGAGGGCCTGGGGCAGAAAGAATGTTCAGAACAATAATGGTTCAAAACGTCCCAAACTGGATAAGACCTGAATCTGCACATCTGAGAAACTCTGAACTCAGAAGTATGAATAGGTTCAGAAGAGATCCAGGGAGACACATCATAATCCATCTGTTAAGAGCCAAACATGAGAGAGTCTTGAAAGCAACAGGAGAGACAGACATGTAATGAAGGAGTCACAGTCAGCTTCTCTTCAGGAACTGTGTAGGCCAGAAGGCACTGACAAGAGGTACAGGGTGCCAGAAGAAAATGTGTCATGGGGCTGGGGTTGTGTCTCAGTGGTGGGGCGTTTACCTAGCATGTATGAGGCACTGGGTTCAGTCCTCAGCTCCACGAAAAAATAAATTAATGGGCTGGGTTGTGGATCAGTGGCAGGGCGCTTGCCTAGCATGTGTGAAGCACTCGGTTTGATTCTCAGCACCACATATGAATAAGTAAAATAAAGGTCCATTGACAACTAAAAAAATTTAAAAAATAATAAAACTAAGGTTTTGTGTCCACTTACAACTAAAAAAAAATTGAAAGAAAAATTGGTCAGCTGAGAGTTTTATATCTATATCAAGAATTCTAATTCTATATCAAGAATGAAAGAGGAACTGTTATGTTGTAGATTTTAAAGACAATGAAGGAGTTTACTAGTAGGCCTCCCCTGTGAGAAATGTTGGAGGAAGCTTTAGGCTTTAGGTTAGCAATGACAGTGACTGAAGTCATGTAAAGAAGTGGCACTAGCAAAGGAGGATAATCAAGGCCAGTATCGTTAGGGTTTATAGTTTTTTGATAGCATTTAAAAAACAAATGCATGAAACTCATTATAGATGAATGCTAATGAGCACACAGTGTATAAAGGTGTGGTCTGTGAACCATATGCACAGGGAGAAGGAGGAGATATAGCGGACAGAAGTTGAAATTCAAGCAAAACTATAGAGGACCCCTTGTAAAAGGACAAAGTGGGACTCACAGTGCCCTATTTCAGAACTTCTTATAGAAGTGTGGCAAACAACAGTGTGGTCCTGGCACAAGGATAGACATAGACCACTGAATGGAGTTAAAAGTCCAAATAGAGGGGGAAAAAAGTCCAAATAGAAACCCACCTGTGCATTTATGGTCAGCTGTTTTTTGACAAAGGTGCCAAGAGCATTCTATGGGGGAAAGATTAGTCCCTTCTACAGAAGTCCTGGGACTACTGGATTTCCAAGGAGGTGTTAGACCCCCTACCTGACATCATATTGAAAAACAAGCTCAAAGTGGATAAAGCATATATTTAAGAGCCAAGAGTATTGTAATTTGTGACAGCTAAAAAGCAGAGCCACCTCGGTGTCCACTCACGGTGAGCAGATGAAGAACAAGGGCATAGGAAAGGACGGCTTTCATCTGTAAAGAAATGAAGTACCCATCTGGGCACAGTGGCACACGCCTATAATCCCGGTGGCTGGGGAGGCTGAGGCAGGAGGATCATGAGTTCAAAACCAGCCTCAGCAGTGGTGAGGCTCTAAGCAACTCAGTTTTTAAATAAAAGAGCCTGTCACACACATTTTTAAATAAAAGACCCTGTCACACACAGATGTGGCACAGAAGAGCCACATCTGACATGACCCCAGTGATAGGAAATGCTGAGAATGCAGATCGGTGGGTGGATGGGTGGGAGTGGGATTAAGTGTGAACAGCCATGGGGTGTCTCAGGTGTGGGCAGTGTCCTATAACTAGATTGTGCCCTAGTTGCACAATTTGATTTTACTAAAAACCAGTGACGTGTATGCCTAAAATACACACTTGTATGGTATGTGAATTATTTCTTAGTAAAGTTGTTTAACCAGGAAATTTGGCTAAAAATAATGACGAATGATGAAATGGTTCCCGCTACCTTGCAGTTTTCCTCTAAAGTTTAACCCTGGCCTCTACCTTTAACACACCTCATCTGGGTGTCACTGTAGCTCTCAGGGAGCACTAACCATCTCTTCTTCCTGGTCAGGTGCTGATATCTCTAACGTGTGCAATGAAGCAGCCCTGATTGCTGCCCGCCACCTGAGTGCTTTTGTCCAGCAGAAGCATTTTGAGCAGGCCATTGAGAGAGTCATCAGAGGTGAGCTCATCCGCCCCTGGGGAGGAGAGGCATTTCCAGCTCTGCTCCTGGCAGGCCCTCCCCAGCCCAACCTCACTTTTGCATATGGAGACATGATTAGTTTTCTAAGCCAAAATTTGGGTCTGTGGATCTCCCAGCAGCTTTCCTGCCCTTGGAACTGTGTGCAGTCCATCTGAGGGTCAGTATTAGATGTGGAAGGCAAAGCAAGTCCTCCCTGAAGGGAGGGGAGGAAGCCAGAAGGAATGGCAAGTCTGGGGAAGCCTTTGGGAGCTCTCTTGGCACTGCTGAGGAGTGAGTGTCAGTGTCGTCTTGAGCCAGCAGTGGGTGAGTCAGTCTCCTGCAGTTTGGGGAAGCCCAGGACTCAGCTGGGCCAGGCAGGTGGCAACTGGAGTTAGCAGTGGGTCAGGGTCTTGTAGGGCCACCAGAGTTGCCAGAGGCTGCAGGGGCTGGCCTGGCTCTTCTTGGTGCTGTTCCTGGAAATGGAGATTATAGAGGCAGCAGTAGCACATCCTTATGGTCCTGCCCCATGCTGAGACCAAATCAGCCAGCTGGGAGGTTATCCTTGAGCTTTGTTTTCATTTGGTTTTTTTGACATATAATATCTACTAAGTAGCTCAAAGCAAAACCCAGAATTTGTCAAGGGCATTCTGGGGGCTGATGACCCATGCAGCTCAACATGTGCTGCTCTTGTTTGCTTCTCTGTCCTGTCACTGTGGGGCTAGGCTGTGAGATCTTTGGGAACTGCCCTCTTTGTTCCACCATGCTTGGGTTTTGCCTCTTGTCATGCCCCAGAAAGGACACAGTACCTCTGACTCACATTGGCTCACAGCTGCTTCTTGAAGCAGCCTATGTCTGAGGAGTGGGAAGTAGGGTGGGGCATGGAGGTTGGGTGGGAATGTCCCCCAGAACTAGGACATAGCATGGAGCTACAGTTTGGGGCAGCCCAGGCCTCTCTGCCACCTTCTGCCCTAGAGGGAGGGACTCCCAGGTGGGTGTTGGGAATTAAGTGTGGCAGCAGATCCAGGCCCTCAGTCTGGTGGGGTGTAGGTGGCTTTTTTCCCCCTGCCTCTCACTCACCTGGGAATGTGATTTGTAGGCTTTGAGAAGAAAACTCAGGTCTTGCAGCCCAGTGAAAAGACAACCGTGGCCTATCATGAGGCAGGGCACGCAGTGGTAGGCTGGTTCTTGGAGCATGCAGACCCCTTGCTGAAGGTGGGTCTCTTGTGCTGAGAGTGTCTGCCCGTGGAGCCTAGGAGTTACCTGCTCATGTGCCTGGCAATCCAGCCAGTTCATGTGGGCACAGCCCTCCTGGGGGTGACCCTTTTATTTTTCATGGAATGTGCTGGTCTTGAGTCTGTTAGATTCCTTGTGGGGGCAGGGGGAGAAGAAGCATTAGGAAGGCAGAGCAGGGTGCGTTGGCTCTAGGTTGGGCCTCAGCCACTGACTCCTGAGAAGTCAATCCAGAACTGGCTTTGCTCCTGAGCATTGGATTTGACCCCTGTCAGAAGAGGTTTCCATAGCAACCTCTTGAGCTGAGCCCCTAGGCAGGGCCAGTGCATTTCTCAGGGTGACACTTCCTGTCAGTGGTGGGGCTTAGGCCCAGGGCTGTCTTCTCCAACTTGTAAGGGGTGAGCCCCTGGCCATGGCTGTGAGAGGGTGTGTCTGGGCTGCACTGGGGTGCTGCTGGGGGACTGATGAGCTTGAGGCCCCTCTTTTGCAGGTGTCCATCACCCCCCGGGGCAAGGGGCTGGGGTATGCCCAGTACCTTCCCCGTGAGCAGTCCCTATATACGCGGGAGCAGCTTTTTGACCTCATGTGCATGATGCTGGGCGGCAGGGTGGCTGAGCAGCTGTTCTTTGGGCAGATCACCACTGGGGCTCAGGATGACTTGAGGAAGGTCACCCAGAGCACCTATGCCCAGGTAAAGAGCAGCTGTCCTATGAGTGGCTCCTGGTGGCTGTGTTGGGGGCGGCTCACCCTCTGCTTCTTTTGTACTTGCAGATTGTGCAGTTTGGGATGAGTGAGAAGCTGGGCCAGGTGTCCTTCGACATCCCCCAGCAAGGTGAAGCCCTGGTTGAAAAGCCGTACAGTGAGGCCACTGCCCAGCTCATTGATGAGGAGGTGCGGTGCCTCATTGGCTCTGCCTACGACCGCACCCTGGAGTTGCTGAAACTTGAGAAGGTTGCTAATTCTTAATGTCAAAGCATATGTTCTTGTATGAAGAATCTACACCAATTGTCCATTTAAGTGTTGATGAACATTTGGATCTTTTCCAGTTTGGGGGTTATTACGAATAGAGCCGCTATAAGCAGTTTAATATGTATTTTGGTAAACATTTGACATTGGTGCATTCCTAAGAATGGAGTTGCTGGTTCAGTGGGCTTCCATATGTTTAATTTTAGTGGATGTCTCCAGTTTTTTCAAAGTGATTGTGCTAAGTACACAGCATTTGACTATTTTTTTTTTTTTTAAACTGGGGCACTGAAGTACATCTCCAAAACTTTATTTATTTATTTTTTAATTTGGAGACAATGTCTCCCTAAATTGTGCCTGTTGACCTTAAACTTGTGATCCTCCCTCCTCAGCCTCCCCAATTTAGTGAGATTACAGGAAACTGCTCCTGTGACTGACTGGCAAGCATTTGACTTCTTGCAGAAACATTCTAGGGGAGATGTTTCAGCATAACCACTAATAGAACAAGTTTTGGAGTCACTCAGACCAAATTTAGCCTACCTCTAAACTGCTGTGCCACCTTGGACAAGATACTTAACTTTAAGCCTCAGTTTACTTAACTGTAAAATAAGTGCAGTATAATAAAGTCTTTGTTAAAATCTGTGACAATTGGGATTTTTAAAAAACCTTTTATTCTATTTATTTATTTTATGTCGTGCTGAGGATTGAACACAGGGCCTCACACGCACTATGTGAGAGCACTCTGCCGCTGAGCTACAACCCCAGCCCCAACAATTGAGATTTTAATGCACTTTGGATAATGCCTAACTCATAGTAAATTCTTAGCTTATAACATGGTAGTTATTAATCATTTGTTAGTGATTCAAACAGACAAAATGGAGAATTAGAAACAAATATTAGCAAACTAATCCACAAATAATTTTAATTCTGATAGAAGAAAACTGAAATTCTGACCCGAGAAAGGAATTACCAATTCCAGTGAGTACTACACTTGCACCCTGAAAAAAAGTCATTTAAACGCTATCCAAAAATGCATTTGCAAATTACTCTTGCCAGAGGCAAGGTTCTTGGATGCAGAGCATTACCATCCATTTTTTTTTCTACCAGATATTACTCTTTAAAGCCAGGACTGCCCAGGGCTACTCTGGAAAGTCAATAATATAATACCTTTTATTATATTTGCCAATTTCACACCTTCCTCAGCCTAATCCCCAAAGTTGTTGAAAAGTGACTATAATTGGGCTGTTAGTTCAGTTTTCTTGGAATCTTGTATCTAAGACAACTTTTAGATCCCTAAAAATGAGTCCAAGTCCTTGCTTTAAATGACAAAGAGCTTAGAGCTTGCCTTTATTTTGTGGGATGAACTTAATGACCTCTTGTTTTCAGCCTCCTAGAAGTTAACACAGGTACACTCTGTACAGAGGTCCTATTTAGCCAATTGCTCCAGGAGCTGCAGGCTCAGTCAGCTTAGGGAGGTAATTTTGGAAGGTGGCATTGTTTGTTCCTAACAAATTGAAACAGATCCCATATACCAGGCACTATTTTCAAGGAATAAAGCACACAATCTTTTTGAAATTATGTAATTTTTGAGTCGGCAGTGGTAGACCTGAAAGGGCACTTTTTGAACATTTAATTGAAGTTCTTTGATTTACAAGATAGAAAATTAGTCATTTAGAAGTCTTGCCCAAGGTCAAAGGGTTTCTTCCCTGTACAGGCATAAAGCTTGACTTCTAATTCTCAGTCCAGACCATCTCTGCAACTGGTATCTTGAATCCCCTGCACCCTGCATCATTACTTCCACTCCTATTTTAGACAGATGCAGACCTGGGATATAGTGATGGGGAAGCTGGAGTGTAACTTAAAAATAGGGAATGACAAATCATGAACTTTTTTTTTTCCCCAGAAGAGGACGAGGAGTGAGGCTTGTGTGCTCCTGGTAGGGTCGGAGAGCTAGGAAGGCCCTCAGGACTCTGCACCATGGTAAGCCGGGTTAGTTCTAACCACACTGAAATTGGAAAGGGAGGGGCAGCGTGGGGGATAAAGGAAAAAAGAAAAGCAGCCAGTCAGTCCGGGGTGTGTCCAAGAAAACTCGGTCCTCCGCTGTTTCCTTCCACCTCTTTCCCATAGAACTAATGAGACGCGTAAGCTGGGATTCTAAATTAAGAAGGGTCCTACACAGAGCCTAGAGACCCGGTCTTTTCCCTTCCCTTCTTCCCCGAGTGGGCTGTCCAGGGCAACAGGGTGACGGGCGGTGGGGTTCTGGTCGCAGGAACAGTGAGGTGCCAAGGGGCTGGTGACGGCAAGCGGGATCCCGACTCCGTGGACAGGCGGTGGCCCTGCCTCCCTGGGCTCCTCAGGACAACTCTCCACAAGCACCAGCTGCTTTCAGTCGCGGGGACGCGGTGGAAGCCTGAGGCGGTGGCAACGGCTCCAACGGGTCAAGTTCGCGGCCTCCCGCGCCCCTGGACGCACTGGAGGCCGCCAGGCGCGGGGAGTCTCGGCCTCGCGCCGCGGCGCCACATGGGGAAAAGTTTGCAGGAGCGCTGCGGGGCCTGGCACGGCCAGACACCTGCTCCCTCTGTGGCGCCCAGTCACGCCCAGGCCTCAAGCGCCCCTCGGCATTCCCCCCCCAGCGTCCTCCCTTGAACCCACGGGTCGCCGGGGGAAACGCCCTGGGGCTCCTCAGGCGGGTCCAGGAGCAAGTGTCCCGGGAAGGCGCGCGGAGGGTCTGGGACCGCCGGTGGGGCGCTCCAGACGGCCGCCCCTGCGCGCGGCCCACGCCGCTCCTCCCCCTCGCCCCCTACCACTCGCACCCCGCCCCCCCGCTACCCCCAGTGCGCAGGCCCGGCCGCCCCAGCGCGCATGCCCTGGGCTCGCGAGCACTGCTGGCCTCCAGCCTTCTGCTTTCCACACGCTCTACAACTGGGGAGGGGGCGGAGGAGCCCGGCCGCCCACGTGATCCTGTTGGCCAGGAGCGTGCGCCGAGCGGGGCGCTGGGAGGCGGTGGGCCGTGAGCGCGGGTTGGCAGCAAGCAGGCTGGCGGCGCGGGGCTGGGCTGAGGCGGCGGCTGTGGCGGTTGGTCGGCCGCGCAGGGGGAGGAGCGGGAGCGGGAGCGCAGCGAGGCGGGTGGAGGATGGGGGCGGGGCTGGGCTGAGGCGGCGGCTGTGGCGGTTGGTAGGTCGGCCGCGCAGGGGGAGGAGCGGGAGCGGGAGCGCAGCGAGGCGGGTGGAGGATGGGGGCGGGGCTGGGCTGAGGCGGCGGCTGTGGCGGTTGGTCGGTCGGCCGCGCAGGGGGAGGAGCGGGAGCGGGAGCGGGAGCGCAGCGAGGCGGGTGGAGGATTCGGCGGTGCCCGGGCTCCCGCTGCAGCCGCCAGGGGACACGCCATGCACCCTCCGGCTCGGGGCTTCGGTGGCGGCGGCGGCGGCGGGGGGGGGGGTTGGCGGCGGGGGGGGGGTTGGCGGCGGCGGTGAGAGCTGCGTTCTTGTCAGCGCTTCTGCCTCGGGCGGTCGGCGGGAGGCGGCGACGGCTCCCCAGCGGCTCCCAGGGAGCTTTCTTTCTGTTCTGCTCTGCTTGTCGACCACCTGCCTCGACCTCCCGGTTTTGGGGGAGGGCGCCCTCTTCTTGGGACCGGGACTCTGTTTTGTGGCAGGGGCAACGCGGCGCACCGCTCCCCTCCGGCAGCCCGGGGCCAAGCGCCACCTCAACTGTCCGGCGAGACTCCCCTGCAGCGCGCGGCGCCCCAGGGCATGGGCCGGACGTTATTATGCGCCCCGTGCTGGGGAGTCTGGCCGCGCCAGTTGTGCGGCTGGAACTCTTGCCGCCCGGCAGTGAGTTTCCTGCGCAGCGAGCGTGAGCAGCGGCGGGGGCGTTCTCCCGCGCCGGGGCGAAGTTGCGCGCCCCCACTTTGCCGCGACCTTTGCGGGCCCGCCGGCGGGTGCGTGCCGCCAGCGTCTGCGCAGGGCGGGGGCGCGGCGGGCCGCCTCCGCGGGGCCGGTTCCCCCAGCCTCCTCGACTCCTGATCAAAGCATTCCGCTATTCTGATTTATTGCCTGCTCGGGGAGTTATTTCTCTGCCTTCGGAGGAGACCTGTGTGTGCAGCCATTACTTTGCTTGGCGCCGCTCGCAGGCGTCTCGGCCCTCGGTGCGGCGGGCAGCCCTGCACTTGGCCTCGCGCCCTTCGCCCTCGCCAGGCGCCCTCCCCTCTCCCCGCCCCTTCCCCTTCTTTCTCCGCGCCTTCCTCCTTCCCTCGCCGCCGGCGCTCCGCCGCCGCCCCTGCGCCCTGCTTGGGGCGGAGGGACGCCGTGTCAATTTTTTTTGTGCGGCTGCGGCCAGAGCCTGTGGCGCGCGGGCGGCGAGCGCGGGGACCCCAGCGTGGCAGAGCCATGGATGGCAGCGAGACCGGGAGAGGCGCTCCCGGGGCGGTCTGGGGGCCGGTGCGGTGGGCGGCGGCAGGCCAGACGGACAAGGAAGACAATGGGAAGCCCCCATCCTCCGCCCCGTCCCAGCCCAGACCCCCGCAGAGGAAGCAGCCGAGGAGGACATCATCTATGGGTTTGCCATCACCAGCTTTGTCACTTTTGAAGTGCTGGAGGTAATCGCCCCTTTCCCCCTCCCCTCGTCTGCCTTTATGCACAGCCCCGTTGGCAGCGCCAGGCTCCCCGCCGGCCTCGCCACGCTTGGCGCTGTCTTTCGGTCTGTCTGGCCCGCTGGGGCTGCCGCGGTCGGGGGCGCGGGCGGAGCGCTGGCGGCAGACTCGCGGAGCCCTGCCCGCCTGCGGGTCCCCCTTCCCACACCCCTCCACAGCGGATGGGCAGAGAGAAAGGGGTGCGGGGACCACAACAATGCGCCCCCCTCCGCGGAGAGCGCTGCCCCTGCCCCTGCCTCCGCGTCCTCCCCAGTCATGGCTTCTTGGCTGAAGTCTCTGCTGGGCTTGGGGCGCCTGTGGACCGTTCCCGGGTGCTTCTCCAGTGCCGGTGTCCGTGTGTGTCTAGCACACACCTTTCCTGGTGTCCAGGGGCCAGAGACGGAGGGGTTTCCTTGTTTCTTTGCCACCCCCCACCGCATTTTTTTTTAATTGAAGCTGGGGAAGGGGGCGTTTTCTCCTGTTTGGGAGAAAGGAGGGAGGAGGGGAGAGAAGAGGAAAGGATGGAATATTTTTCTGTATTCCGTGTGGAGCTCTGTTACAGCAAGGGTTAATTATAATATTATCTGTACACATACACATGCCCGTGTGTGTGTGTGTGTACATAAGCAATTGAGTTGAAGGACAGAAAAAGGTACACCAGAGGACTGGTAGGAGGAAAGAATAAAATGCTAGCTGGTTGCTGAAGGGCTTGTCACAATTGTACCTCTCCTTTCCTTTCTCTTTTTTGGGGTGTGTGTGTGTGTATGCTTTTCCTAAGTGATTTGCTGTGTGTGTGTGTGTGTGTGTGTGTGTGTGTGTGTGTGTGTGTGTCTGTCTGTCTGTCTGTCTTTATTCCTTAGGCACCTGCAGGCAGCTTTGGTTTTCAAATGCACATTTTCCTGCTGGTTAAGAGGCTTGGGGTGGTGGTGGTGGTGTTCGGAAGATGGTACTAGAGGGGGGGGGGTCTGTCTAGGGTTCAGGGGAAACTATATTTGCCTGGACAGATCTAATTTGATGCTAGGATTGAGCATTGGCCTCTATGAATTTTAGCTGCCCCCCCATTTCCCTGTCTCTTACCCCAGTGTTCATACCCCCCCCCACACACACACTGAATGCTTTGAGACTGCAGAGTTGGTCCAGCTTTCTTAAGCACAAAACCTTTCTTGCACCTAATGTGAAGATTTGAGAATCCTGATGGAAAGTTTTCACTTTAATTTTTTTTAGCTGTTATGGTATTGTTTCAAAAGCACAAATACAAGCCTTTTCTATGAAAGGTTATGTTTTACATATAGTAACAGTACTTCTGTGTATGTGTTCTGGTGTCAGGTTAAAAAAATCTTCCTGTTAGCATTGTTCTCTTCTGTGAAATGCTTTTGGTCAAGGTGGTGGTGGATGGTGGACATTCTTTTGGGAGGACGGGAAGGTGATGATGGTTATTTGGTGGTGACTATAGAGTTTGATGTCAGTGATGGAATCAGTTACCCTTTGGTTCTAGAACTGGTGTATTGGCCAAAATTTTGAGTGTTGAGGCTCACCACTTAGGATAATTTTAACCATGGCTTTAACTTTGCCAAGGTGAATGGGTACTTTGAAGTGTGACTTCTCTTCAAGGTAGAGATTGATATGGCATCATGTATTCCTAAGAGAAAGCATTGCCTAGAATTTGGTTCACCGTTGCTGATTTGTGGTTGGTTCAGGAAAGTACTTGTAAAAGATGGTTACAAGTGGTTCTTCTTTCTTTGTGGTCCCTCTCATTAAGCAAGAATGGTCTCTGGATTCCCATGATCATTTTGGAAGACCAAATAGAGATGGATATAACATGTAATAATTTTTGATTGTTTTATTTTTAGTAAGCTTTCATAGCTAGGCTTATATACTTATGCCAGTTTACAACAAACAATAGCTGTTTGGATTTGTAATATATTTATCAATATGCTTGGCTTTTGAAAGAAAATGTGCTCTTTCCAGTTTATTTTGAGTTTGAAAACTTAATTTTTAAGTAAGACCCCAAATTAAAAATGTACTACTAATACTGTTTCTTTCCTTGCTGTAATTGTTTTCTGGTACTTTTCCAGATTCAAAACTCAGGTTACTTTGGTTAGCTGAACTCTGTGTCACCTTCATATCTAAATATATATTATCTGTGTGGGTGTAACAGGCCTAACTTTTTGAAAAGTTTATTTAAAATTTGGTAGCAAAATGTACACATACACAAAAGTAGACAAGCCGAACATTAATTCTTAATACACCCAACACCAAAGTTCAGTAACTACCAACTCATGTGTTATCACATTTCTTGCGTGGTCCATGTACTTACTCCCTGCTCAGATGTGATATCTCATCTGTAAATATTTGTATATAAATCTCTAAATAATGACTCAAAAACTCCAAAACCCCCACAGTATCATTATCATTCCTAAAGAAATTCATCAATTCCTAAATGTCAGATATGCTATTACTATTTACATTTTCATAGGTCTAACTTTTGTAGGAAACCTGTTAATAAACTTTTCATATTAAACATACACAGGGGAAAAATATTTGTCTGGTTCTTTAGCAAAAGGTAGATGTGGTGTCTGCTTGGTATCACACAGTGTCCGTTTTGAATAGTCAGAATATATGTGTAGTGATTGTTAAAATAAAACCTCTCGTGTTCCACTAATCGTTTTGGAAGGTTTAATAAATTATAAACCAGGAAACATGAGGGCTGATTAGGAAACGGGCAACTAAACTATGAACTTGGACAAAAATGTGTGTTAAGACCATGTTTGTAAATGTTAAGAATTATTATAGAGCCTAAGAGTTACCCTAATGTATACTGTGTTTTTGAGCCCTGTGTTTAGAACTGAAAACAATTGTTATCACCTCTCACTAAGGCTGCTGCTGGTATGATGCAATGATAAGAAACCAGGAATATTGACTTTCATAGCTAGGCTTATATACTTATGCCAGTTTATAACAATAGCTGTCAGACTCAAGGAACATGCTTCAGGTGTTAATGGACACATTGACTTCATGATTTTGTCTTTAGTAGCTTGATTTTGGGCTCCCTTTTTAAAAACTCATAATGAAATATGTTGACATAAATAATTCCAGTCCAGCTATGATTTTACAGATACTGGAGAGTAAGTAAACTTGTCTAATGAAAGCCTTGATTTTTATGCTGATTAGTTTCACTATTGTTGGAATCTTTTTTTTAGATGATGAAAGCTATACGGGTAGTTTGGCAAGTCTCACACCTCATAGACAGTGAAACTGGCTGAGGTAGTTTTATATTCTGCAGGGACATTTCCCTTGAGTAATTGTTCCCTGAAGTTCAAGTGTGTGATTATGAAGAATCTGATGATAGAAGATAAGAGGGTAGGTGAGGAGGCTAAAGTTGAACACGGTGTTCTGTGTTCTTTTCATTATGTAGTAGAGAAGTGGAATTACCATTTGGGTATGGTATTGTTTAGCTGGAAATTTTTTAAATGACAGAATTAAGAGCAAATATCCCCAGATATGTTTAGGGTTTTTTTTTTTTTTTTTTTTTTTTTTTTTTTTTTTTTTTTACAGTGGGTGTAGCTAAGAACTTACAAATGGTGGAAATATTGGGGTCCTAGTACCATCAATGCATGCTGATGCACCAGATAATAGTAACTTTTTGATGTTTGGCTTTTTGTGTCATCTCTGTTAAGAGGAAGTCATGTGATCATTATGGCTGAAAATTTGATTTTGCAAATCCACTTCCCCTTTATTCTTTTCAAAGTATTTTTTTAGTTGTAAATGGATACAATACCTTTCTTTTTATGTGATGCTAAGGATGGAACCTAGTGCCTTCCACATTTGAGGAGAGCATTCAGTCACTGAGCCACAACCTCAGCCCCCCTCCCCTTGTTCTTTTTTTGTGCATTGGGTTCTTTGGGAATATTCACTTAGTGCAACTGACATGGGGATGTAAAGAATAAACTAGTGGAATTAGCAGACAAGAGACTTGTTAGAGCCTTGGAATCTTGTGAAAATTAAGGAACATAGTTCTTTCTGGTGGGTATAAGATCATACTGTGGTTTTCATTTCCTAGCTCTGTCTCAGGGCTTACCTACACATCAGTGGTCTTAAATAGGATGTACAAAAAAGAATCATACTTTTTTTTAGTTGTAGATGGATACAATAGCTTTGTGTTTGTTTATTTTTTTTATGTGGTGCTGAGGATCAAACCCAATGCCTCATGCATGTGAGGCAAGCACTCAGCTACTGAGCTACAAACCCCAGCCCAGCTGTACAAAATTTGATGTATTTATCATATGCCATGTTTCCAACAGTTTGTTATGGTCAAGTCTCAATGAGTTGTTTTAAAAACAACAATAATCATGTTCTTTATTTGAGAGAGCAAATATTTATGGCTTGCTTTGTATGTGCAAGGCATTAGAAATATGGAGAAACCTTAAAAAATATATAGCATCTTGAAGATGTATGCAGTTTAATTGATAAGTTTATCACCTGTAAAATTCTTTTTAACAGATATTTGAATACATAATAAGTAGACTTAGACATAATAAGTGCAGTAGACTTTCAGAGATAGGCAGAAGTTTTTTTTTTTTTAAGTATTTTTTAGTTGTAGTTGGACACAATACCTTTATTTTATTATTTTTATGTGGTGCTGAGAATTGAACCCTGGGCCTCACGTGTGCTAGATGAGTGCTTTACCACTGAGCCATAACTCCAGCCCCAGGCAGAAGTTTTTGAGGGGTCTTCATGGAGAAATTGGGTCCTAGAAGGATGAAGTGATTTGCATAGATAGGGTAGGAGTGAAGAACTGGAGAGCATTTTAAATACTGAAGAAGCACATAAAATAGAAAAGAAAGAAGACATTACGTTATGTGATTAAGACATGGGGGCAAGGAAGTGCTGTTAGAATTGAGTGCATCAGTAAGAGTGCTTGTTGCCATATAAAGTTTTTAATCCCAGCTAATCAGAAGGCTGAAGCAGGAGAATTTTGAGTTCAAGGCTGATTTCAGCAACTTTAATGAGAACCTGTTTCAAATTAAATATAAAGCTGATGATGTATCTCCATGGTAGGGCCCCCCTGGGTTCTCAAAAAGAAAAAAGTTACAGGGTCAAGAGACCTGTGGAGACCTGTGGTCCAGGCTTATCCCTTTAAACTAATTGTATAGAGATCTTTCTTGGGGTGTTAACTCTATAAAAGTGTCATTTTCTTCATCCATTATTGAAGGGATTTGGGCTAGTTTAGAGCAAAAGAGTCTCAATCTTGAAAGGGAAAATAGCTTTGCAGGATGTTCATAAGTTGTATTTCAGACCAAAACAGAGTAAGCTACACTCAAAATAGATTTTGGATCTTAGAGGGCTAGACAAAATTAAATGAATGACTTATTCTGTCAGAATTAAAAGTCTTCATTAGGTGAAAATGAATTTTGAATATCAGTGAAGACATGTGACTTGTTTCCTAAATTTATTTGGCCACAGGATACTTATACTTCAGCATTGTAATCTGTAAACCAATATGGGACATCCTGGACAGTATTCCAAAAAGAAGTCTTTTTAGATCTTGGAATATGGTGATTTCTTGGCAGTCTTGGGTCAATGGGCTGACATTAGACAACTTGGAAAATCAGGCACAGAAGCGTGTAGTTGAGTGGGAAGCTTCGGCTTAAGCAGTTGTGGCAAGGGCAGTGTGAGGCGTACATAGTGAGGGTTATAGCCTGCTGTGAGTTTTCTAGCTGATCGTTAGCATCCCTACCATGAGGTGAGTATTGGTGAGTGATTCTCATTATTAACCTTTTCATTGTGATAGCAGCCCAATTCTGAGGCCACCAAGCTGCCCTTCAGGCGGTATGTTTTATCCTCCCTTGGTCCCTTCCAGTTTCTTGTGTTGCTGCTTTTTAGCAACCTGGGCGGGGGGCGGGAAGGTTGGATGAGAAAGAAGGTTGACATTGATGATAAAACAAAGGTGTCAGATTAGCTGCCTTTTGCTCATATGTATGAACTGATAATTCAAAAAGGGTCAGAATGTCTCTTCTGCTGTTAACAGAGCCAAAGAAAGCTGTGGAACTGTTTTGGTTGCCTGTTTCACTTTCTGTCTTAGACAGTTTGGCTTGGGACGGCTGAGTAAATGGGTCAGTTCCAAGCATTTCACTTCTGAAAGTGTGTATAGCGTTAGCATCTGAGGAGTTTGTAAAGGATGAGAAGGGTTGGAATACAGAAGAGTGTGGATAGTGTGTGTGGTTACGAATTCAAGCATTTTACCATACTTACTGAATTTCAGTATTTTATTCTGTAGGGCAGAATATCACTGGAGGAGTATTTATGTGAGATGAGGTTGGTGGTTGTGGTAGGATGAGTCCATGTGGCTTGTGTTAACTGGAAATTAACCACTTAAGCTGTTTTTTTTGAAGTAGAGAGGATATAAATGAATCATTAAATTAAAAAAAGGTGATTTTTAGATTGAGGGAATGTTAGGATTAGAAATAAAGACCCCCAAATGGGAAAAAATAGTTGAAGTTTAGCATTTGGACATTTTTAGACAAGAAGGCTGGTAGCACTTGAGGAAGGGAGGGACATGGTGTGTGTGTGTGTGTGTGTGTGTGTGTGTGTGTGTGTGTTTTCATGAGTATCCAGGTAGAGGGTGAATTTTATTTTACCTCTGTACTGAATAGGAGTTGTAATATACTAAATGTAGTTTTAACCTTGTAAAAATTACTAGTTTTTGAAAAAGCTTTGAAAAAATTTAGATTTGAAAACTCAGATAATTGAGGTTAGGAAGAAAAATATGGCAATTAGTTTGGTAAAATTGGAGACAGGAGAGGATCAGAAACAATTTGGGTACATTATTAGGGGGACAGAACTGTTTCTGATATATAATCTATACCTTTTTTCTGAATGTAGATTTTTTTTTTGTTCCTCTAGAAGGAGAATATAGAATTTGAGGCTGAGACGCAATGTATCTTCTTTCTTCCAGATATGAGCTCTATTTTTGCTTTACTTTATCAAACTTGTATGATAAGGATTGTTAGTGTTGCATATCTTGGTATTAGTGAATACAAATCATTGTTTTAGTTATTAGTAACTTCTGTCAAACTTGTAGGATAAGGGTTGTTAGTGTTGTATATTTTGGTATTACTGAATACATATCATTGTTTAAGTTATTAGTAACTGAGGAAGGGAAGGAGTAAATTTCATCAAATGCCTTTGCTTTTAAAATGATAAATGCCTTTGCTTGCTTAGGAAGGGAGGGTCTAGGCAAGTGCAGGCTTCTTTGCCTCAGTCTTGTTCAGGTCTTTGATTCCATGCATTTGGGAACTTTGAATTCTGAAATCATAGGAATTGCTCCCTTATTTTGAAGTGTTTATTTCACACATTAGTGTATTAGTGTGGCAATCTCATCTTAGGGTTTAGTTAGATTATCACCCACTTGTTGTCTGCCCTTCTACTTCCCTGTTTTCCCTCCTCCCTCTCTCCTTCCTTTACTGAAAGCTATCAAAATATTATAGATAATACAAGATAATGAATGGATTTAAGAAGTTGTGGATGAAGTGTGAAGACTTTAAAATTTCTGAACTTGCATTATTTGAGGGACTCTGATACTAGCTCTGTATAGGGCAATTATTTGCTACAATTTTCTAGACTCATCTTTTTAATTTCTCAGTTTATTTCTGGATTCTGTTTGGGGTTTGCCTGAACAAACATGACACATTACTAACTACATGCAAATATTAAAAAAAAAAAAAAAAAAAAAAAAAAAAAACAAAAAACCTTTTCCTGTTATTTTGGCTTGTGTATACCTCATGGTGCCATACCTCCTTGGTACCTTCAGAGCCCTTGAAAACCCATGTACAGTAAACTTGGAGTCACAGAAGGAGAAAGCCCAGAAGGAGAAAGCCCAGTGAATAAAGTAATGCGAAGTGGCTAACGCAGGTTGGAATTAATTATTTGGCAGAAAATCCTCATATTGTAAGTACCTTTGGGTGCTACTAAGGCACAGCCTGCAAAAGACAGATCGTTACTCTTGATTATATGGATGAAACATAATGTTTTCAAACTGCAACTAAATTCTGAATCTGAGACTTGTCTGTCAGGGTCAAAATGTGATGATAACTGAGCGATGTCATTTTCTTTGTCCTCACACTAACCCATTTATTGCAGCTCAGAGCCAAACTCATTTTAGATTTCAGTAAAGTTTCTGATGGCAGTGATATTTAAGAACTTAAAGCTAAGGAATTAAATAGGTTATAGCTCAGACTTGCAGTTATCCCTGAGTTGTTAGATTGAAGTAGACTTTTTGTTTTTCCTTCTTCTCCTAGGTGTCTTTGTTCACTTGTGCTTGCAGGCTAAAGGTTGCTGGCCAAGCATTGCTCAGTGAATGGTTTTCCATAGTTAAAAACAAAGTGTGTGTGTGGGAACCCTTAAGAGAATGAAGATGTAGATAACAATAGTTGGAGATTAGATCATCACTTGTTTCCAGCCACATGAAGAAATTCCAATGACTTCTACCCTCTGAATCTGTACATGTTAAGTTGGAGAAAATAATGATAACCCTGGATTGTGTTTTTCTAAGGAAAATCTTTTTTAATGGTTCAAAGTGAATTTATACTTTCATCAGGGTAAAAGACACAAGCATTTGTTACTATGCATTGCTTTGTTTTGCAGTTTGCTCTTTCCTTATTTTTTATGGTGATCACTTTAGTTGCTTGTGAAAATTAGTTTTGAGATTAATGTTCCTCAAGTTTGGACATACACCTTTTCAGAGAATCCTTTGGATCCATTCCACTCCAACCATTATTAGTGCTTTCTAAGCCTCAGTGGCTTCAGAGATAGAGACCTTATAGTCAGTTATGTATTTCTACTTTTCATTTTGACATGAAAACACAGCTCTGAGGAATTAATTGATCTGTAGATCACTCTGAGAGTTAGAGGCTCTAAGTGTTACTCAGCCAAACTAGGGGACTCTACTTCTCCTTAGTACCCGGGAGTTTTGTGGATTGGGAACCTTAAAAGGAAGTGTCTATTTGTTTGTTTATTTATTGCTTCAAATAAGGATGGATACTCATGATTGTAAAGCTTCCATTTTTAAGTAATGTTCTGATTATTACTGAATATCAAGAATCTTTAAAAAAATATTTTTCCCAATCTCATAATTCTTCCTCAGCACTTGAATTATCCTGAAATTCATTGACCTTTTTCTTTGTGTACTTACTTAAAAATGTCCCCTACTGGGCTGGGGTTATGGCTCAGTGGTAGAGCCCCTGCCTAGCAGTGTGAGGCACTAGGTTCAATCCCCAGCACCACATTAAAAAAAAAATCCCCCCTACTGCTAAAGAAGTTAGGGTGGTAATATTTTTGAGGGTTGCTCATTTATCTTAGTGTCCCACGTAAAAATAACTATTTAGTTATAAGATGATCTTAATTTGGGCCATTTTCTTGAGGGGAGGGCATAATATTTTCTTCAGCCTCGAAATCTAGGGAAACTCCGAACAACTTAACAATATTGTTAGCAGAACACATGCTACAAGGGAACTTTGGAGCACATTTGAGTTGAAGACTCAACCAAAATTTTTCTACTGAAGAGACTGAAAATATTAAGTCCTCGGATGTGTTGGCTAAGACACTTTGTCTGTTCATTGCTGAACGAGAAAATTTATAACAACTATTTGTCATGTGTGTGTATTTATAGCCATTCATATAATGAAAAGAAGTTTTCATGGGATTGTAATAACATATCAAGATGGGTGTAATTAAAATAGAAGCAGATTGACACCTAGAATTAAATGCAAATCATAAACTAGGATACCTGAGCATTGTGCCTTACATATTTGCTCTAGGGGGGCAGTCAGCCAAATATGCAAATTAAAAAGACATTGATGAATTTCCCTGGGTGTGTATGTGGTTGCAGAGAACCCAACTATTTTATTAATCTTTTATCAATCTTTGTTTATATTTGCAGCAGCAATGGAAATGTATTAATTTGGCAGACCAAATAGCTTACCGCCAGAAAGTAGGAAATAATAAGGGGAAGACATGATTGATGTACTGTCCTATAAATAACACATGCGACTGACATGGGGGATAACACATGCGACTGACATGGGGGCTGAGTAATCTTTAGATCTTGCTTGATGTCATTAATGGAGTTGTTAAACCAGGATGTTTGAGTTAAACTTCAATCATAGAGGCTCTGCCTTCCATTTGAAATGCAGACCTATCTCTAGTTACACTCTGGACTGATACTTTAACAAAACTGGTATAAATCAATTTTTTTTGTAATTGGATCAAATGTGCCAGGGAATTTTGCTGTGAAAAATTATGTCTTTTTTTAAAGACTTTTTTCTTTTAAATATGTATACTTAATTGTAGATAGACACACAATATATTTGTTTGTATGTGGTGCTGAGAATCGAACCCAGTGCCTCACACATGCAAGGCAAGTGCTTTACCACTGAGCTAAGTCCCCAGCCCAAATTATGAGTCTTTAAAACAAAACAAAACAAACAAACAAAAAAAACCAACAAGTACAGCACTCCTCTCTGTAGGGAAGCTAGGGTTTTTGTAGAGTGAGAGGGCATAGCTTTTCTTGAGACACATTTCTTCATGTATTCACTGTGCTCCTGGAAGAAGGTGGCTGAAATTTGCATTTTCTGTTCAGGTTTAATACCTCACTTGGTTGGGGCTTCCAGGGATAATTGGTGGTGATTTGAATAAGCCCGCATCATTCAGATTTCAGAGCTAGGTTTTCAAGTGCGTGCTAAGGAGAGCTCCAGGCTATGAATATGGAATATGATTTCCATATCTGTTCTGGGCATGTCATAACCACTTCAGAGTCATGATTGTACAGAGACACTCCAGCTATAATTTTTCTATATGACAGTTCAGTTTTAAAATTGTAAAGATGCCAAAAGCAGGGCTGTATTGTTATTAGGGAAGTTGTTGACATCCGTTATATCTTGTTAACCAGGGAAGGAAAATGCTTTAATCAAAACATCTAATTATGCCCTCTCAACTGATGAAACATCCTCTGCTAAATTTTTAGAATTGACCTTAATGGAAGAAGCTGGCCTTTATAGGAACTATGAAGTAAATTTACTCTTTGTATTTTGAAAAATAGGCATTCCTAACCATAGAGTGTTTTTAAAATATTTTTTTATTTGTTGATGGACCTATATTTTTATTTATTTATATGTGGTGCTGAGAATCGAACCCAGTGCCTCACACATGCCAGGCAAGCACTCCACCACTGAGCTACAACCCCAGCCTCATAGTGTGTTTTAAAGATATTTCAGAAGTTGTGTGAACCTGGGTGAAGTTTTGTTTTTGTCTTCTCTCTCACTACATAGCAGATGAGACCCTCAAAGGTATGTTTGAGGCTCTGAGGATACATGGTAGCTGAGAGCCACCAGGGCAGGGAGCAAATGATAATTGTAGGTGAGAGGTAAGGGGATAATTCAGCCTTGTGTGCTGGGAGGTGTGATTTCACACCTGAATGTTGAAACCTGTGTAAGATAGTTGTGTTGTTTTAAAACATTTTATTAATCTAATATAACAATGGACCAGATTGTTTCAGGAATATAACTGCTTTTAAATATTGAAGTATAATGTGATTCCAGTAATAATTCCTGTATTAAAAAGTAGTTCTACATAATATCTAAAAATATCAAAAACTTTGTAATGGAGCATTTCTATCCACTGTTACCTCCCTTGATCTCTTTTTAAGAATTGTAAAATATTTTGGTCATGTGGCTCTTTGAGTTGCTCAGACTTCAAAACCTACTTCAAAACCATGCTTTTATTTGTATTTCATACCCAGAGTTAGTTTTAACTGCAGCTGCTGTCCTGTTTGTGATATCACAGATGATAATAATAATGTTAATAATAGTACATAATTGATAGTCTTAATACTGAGATATGGCTTAGGTCAGAGAATACCTTATTTCTTACTTTTGGGAACATTTATTTAATCTTTCTGAAATGATTTCCCCATGGATTGAGGTCCTGGGGCCAATGTGAAGGAGATTTTTGAAGTGTTGACCATGATATGATGTGCTTCATTCTTTTCTTTGGCAGCAGGTAGTAAGTTCAAGTGCTATTAGTTTTTTTGGGGGTGGGGTCTGTTATATGTTCTGTTATGGCTTACTCTGTGTCACTTGGGAGTTATGATTGGAATCTAAGAAATGAGAAAGCCAGAGTTTTCTCCCTGTATTTTCTCCTGTGTATTCTTTTAGTTCTCTACATTCTCTGCCTTTAGTCCCTACTCTCTCCCTACATATATCCTTCAATAAATATTTGAGGACTTTAGAATAATTGCTTTTTTACTCAGTAATCCATGCATAGTATGTGTTCAGTGTTTTTTTTTAACTGTTGATGTATTTCCACAAAAAAATCCACCAAAATATATTTTTGAACAGGGAGCTGCCATTTACTGTTTGCTCTATGCCAGGCATTGAATGTGCAGTTTTGCATTTATTATGCATAGAACTACCCTGTGAAAAAAGAAATGATACCTGTTTTTCAGTTGAAGAAAGCTCAGAGAAGATTGTTAACTTACTCAAGATTGGAAAATGTAAACTTGGACCCTTCATCCCTTTATGCTCTTCTTTTTAATACAGATTCATTTTCTGAAAGCCTCAAATGGGTCTCTATTCCTTATTGCTCCTGAAAATTATCTTTGGTTACAAAGGGTTTTCTAGTTATAAAAATAGGGGGAGAGAAAGGGCTGGGTTTGTGGGTCAGTGGTAGCATGCTCGCCTAGCTTGCATGAGGCACTGGGTTCGAACCTCAGCACCACATAAAAATAAAGACAATAAAGTCCAACAGCATTTTAAAAAAATAGGAGGAGAGAATACTTTACCACTTTTTGGGAAGTTCTTTCTTTCTTAATATTTTTTTGTAGTTGGTCAGTATGATTTTATTTTACTTGTTTATTTTTATGTGGCGCTGAAGATAAAAAACCAGTGCCCTACACATGCAAGGCAAGTGTTCTGCTACTAAGCTACAGCCCCAGCCCGTGAATCCTTCCTTAATTTTTTTTTTTTTTTTGTGGTGCTGGGAAACGAACTCAAGGCCTTCCACATGATAGATAGGCAAGTACTCTACTATTGCCAATCACATAGTACATCTGTACCATGATTGTTGTTGCTGCTGTTTTGTTTCTTTCAGTGTCTTTCCTTGTATTAGAATCTGACTTTTCTCAGCATTACTCAGGTTTTAGACTTGGCTAGGTGACAGGAAGGTAAGATAACCCCCATCCCCAACAAAGAAGAACAAAACACACACCCCATGTCCTCTCTGGGACTGAAATTTCAGAAGACTTCTAGGTAAATATGAAGACAAGTCAATTAAACATTTCTCAAAAGAGTCTTTGACTTGAGGAGAGGTGGCAGTTTCTGCTTGGAACCACCATTCTCTGAGACACAGTGTCTTGTCCCTCTTTCCAACTACTTCAGTGTCCTTTCCAATACCCAAAGTGAAAATGTGGTAGAGTTCTTTCTTTATGTAATTGTAAGGGAGACCTAAGTCACAGCATTTCCTTTAAAAATTAACTGTAAAAAATTAGTGTAATAGGAGCCATACTTTTCAAGTCCAGTTTTTTTTTAAAGTTGTAAATGGACACAATTTTTTTTTTATTTTTATTTGTTTATTTTTATGTGGTGCTGGGGATTGAACCCAGGGCCTCACAGTGTGAAATAAGCTCTCTGCCACTGAACTACAACCCCAGTACCTAAGTCCAGGATTTTAAAGACAATTTCTTAACGCTTTAATTTTATGGATGTATAAAATATAAATTCTTTATTATGCCTAGGGTTTGACTCAGATTTTAAACTCTTAGTTAGGAACCATGAGGTTTTGTGTTTTTTTTTTTGTGTGTGTGTTTTTTTTTTTTTTTTTTTTTTTTTGTGTGTGTGTGTGTCCTTTCTTGGCTGGCTTGGTGTTTTTTAATACCCCTCTTGTGATGTTTTTTTGATTAAGGACACAGGGTGAAGATGGGCTAGCAGATGATTGCCAGTTTCCCTCAGGCACTTGAGTGTTCTCTTCTTACTGTTTACAGATGAACTTTACTTTATCATTCTTGTAGGTTTCCCCGTCTGCTGTCCATATTTTAACTGTACTCTTATTTTATTTAGTATTATGTACCTGGAATTAGGGACAGAGAAATATGTACACTCAGCCTGATTTGGAAATTATCTTGCTGAAATTCAGTCCATATGGCCATTGTAAAATAGTTAGTATAAAAAGTAATTGCTTTTCCAATGATGTTATTTGTCATAATTTCCATCTTCTAAGAAACACTCCTGTAGCATGCTGACAGCAATGGCATCATTAGAGAACATGTGGACATAGAAAGGCATAAATTTTCTGGCATAAGGATTACAGTGTTAGTGGATGGGTCACCATGCTTTTAAACAGTGACTCTTATTCAGTACTGCTGGACTGGATGATATAGATTTGTAAATGTCCTACTTGTTTGCTGAGTATATTTCATACCTTCCTGCAATTGTGAGACAGTTGTTTAGTTGTGTCTAGGTCCCTATCATAGTATTACAGCCAGTTGACTTCTTAGGAGAGTTCCTTCTGAATGTTGGATGTATTATGCAGTCTTCCCCCCTACTGACCCCCAAGACTGTCTCAACTTCTTTTCTTGATTGTGAGCCCCCAACAGGCCATCCTAGGGTTGATTTTATTTGGAGGTCATTTAGACAACTAAGTAATAGAGACAGGAAGCCACAAAGTGGCTGCCATGTTCAGGAATTTATATCCTCCATTGTAGAGCATCTGTCTCTTCAGAAGTCGCAAGTCTGTCACCCCTCTTCCTTTTTCTGTTAGGAGGAGTAAGATTGTTGCAGCCTACATGCTCAGTGATAGGTCCTGAAGACACAAGGGACCATGTGAAGGGTATTGAAAGATTCAGGCTTACAGTCTGGTTGTAGATTATTTTAGGGGTGCAGCAGTTCTGGAACATGGTATGCTTTGAATTTCCAGGGTCTTTCTTGAGTGCCAATCAGGTGTAGGTAAAATCAGAAAATGGAGTCATTCTTAAATCTGATGTTTCTTTTGGCATCTAACAAATAATGTAGGCTTTTTGATTGGTAAGGGACTTTGGTGATCATCTTGGGTAGTGGCTTTGGGTATCTCAAAAGACACTGAGTCAGCTGGCGGGGGGGATTCCTGACCAGAAGAACCCTATCTTTTTACCTGTTTTATAAGTGAGGGTAAGAGTCTTTTTTTGAAAGGAAAAAGCGAATCTGGATTCTTATTCTCTCATTCATAAAGTATTTATTGAGAGTTTCAGTGTGCTAGGCAGGCACAGTTTGAGGTGCAGAGAATACTGTATTAAATAAGAGAAATATATGTCTATGCTGTAATGGAATTTATATTCTAGCAGGGGTGTAGGGGGCATATTGTAAATCAGAAGGAACATAATGTGTTAGTGACTGGTTTTATAAAGCAGAGTGAAGGGATGGTGTGAATTTAGTGTGTGTATGCTGATGTGCCATTTTATTGTGGTGGCTTAGATAAGGCTTCTTCAAGGAGATGATATTTGAGCAGAAACTTGAAGGAAATGAGTGTGTAAGAAATATGGATAGTCAGGAGAAGAGCATTTAAGGAGAGCTAAAAGGAAGTGTGAGGGCTTTGACGAAGGAGTGGCTTGTTGTGTCCAGTTGTAGGAGGCCATGTGGCTAGAATGAAGCCAGTGAGGAAGAGGGGCAGAGATGGGGCAGAGGCCCAAGAGGACTTTGACTTTTAAAGCCAAGTGATAGAAGAAGCTTAAAAACAGCTAAAACTGTCTGTCAAGCCCTTGTTTTCCAACTGAAAATGTGGTTTTGAATTTCTTCAAAGTCACACACACACACACACACACACACACACACACACACACACAGCTGGTAGCCAAATAAGTCTAGGTCTAGAGATATTTTTATATAGTAGCTTCTCATGGTGCCTTGCTGCCATTGTTTTAGGCCATTGGAGGCAGGGGCATCTTTTGGATCAGAGGATTTGTGTTTTTTTCCCCCCTGTTTATGAGTATGGTGTGAAATATTCAGAATTCCAGTGCCTGGTAGCCGTAAATTGGGGAACAGCTTTGCTCTTCAGTGCCTGAATCTGCCACTATTTACATAATAATTTTAACACCATCTTACGTTTTCCAAGTGCTTACTGCTTGTTGTGGCATTCCTTATATAGAGAGCTTTACATGCATTATCTCATTTAACCCTCACAACAATGCTGTGAAGTAGGTGATTTTATTCTTATTTTGGAGGAAACTGTGATTCACAGAAGTTAAGTAACTTCCCTGTTGTCTTGTAGATAAAAGTTGTAGAGGAAGGGTTGGGTACAATATTGCACACCTGTAATCCCAGAGACTCCAAGCAGGAAGATCACAAATTCAAGACTAGTCTAGTGACATAGTTACAGCCCCTCAAAATAAAAATGAGAAGATGACTAGGGGGTAGAATGCCCCTGGGTTAAATCCCCAGTATGAGGGTGGAATGGGTGGGGGGCTAGAGGAAGGAGTAGATCCAGACTACTTCAGGTTCCTGAGCCTGCCCTGCCTCTCTGATGAGAAGAGGAATGGGTTTTTCCCTAGATTAACTTTCTTTGGACTATGTTCTCATCTTCATTTCAGTGGCTGTAGAGCTGTACCTTTAGAGTAGTAATACCTTCTTCTCCCAGATTGCAGATTTTTGGTTATATAAAGGATTTCATAGCCAGGCTGGCTGAGGCTGGAAGCTCTGTTGATTTTAGGTGTTGGTTAAGCACCTAAAGACCTTTGGTCTTTCTGAGCTGAGTTTGACTAAACCATTTTTCAAGACCTGTCTGTATAGTGAGTCATAATACAGAATGCAGGTCAGCATTTTCAAGTCAGCAGATCAATTGAAATGGTCTTGATTTTTCCCCCCAGTGAAATAAAACCCCAGACTCCACCAGTCTGTAATCCATAGGAATGTAAATTTATTTCTATTGCTCCCTTCTAGGACCAATTTGCCATGAGCTTATTATACTATAGTTGTCTAAAAAATGCGTGTATGTTGGGTATGGTGGCACATGCCTACTCAGGAGGCTGAGGCAGGAGAATCACAAGTTCAAAGCTAGCTTCAGCAAATTAGCAAGGCCCTGTCTCAAAATAAATTAAAAAAAGGGGGGGTGGTGCTGGGATTTGGCTCAGTGGTTAAGGGTCCTTGGGTTCAATCTTCAGTACCAAAAAAAGTGCATATGTATACATGTGTTTATATGACTATCAAATAGTTTATAAATATGGAATTGCACATAATATAACTAACACCTTTGCATCTACCACCAGCTTTAAAAGCCTTACTGTACTTTTTTTTTAAAAAAATTGCACATTATTTTTAGTATCTATATGTTGCCTGAGGAGGAACCCAGAGGGTGTCTGATTGTCAAGCCTGGCTACACATTTCAATACTCTGGAGAGTTTTTTTTTTTTTTTAAGTTCCCATGATCTTGGCAAAGTGGAGGGAGGACCCCCTATAATCTAAATGAATGGGTTTAAAAGCTCCCCAGAGGATTCTGGTTAGTATTGGCTAGGTACCCTCTGGAGGATGTGTTAGTTTGTCTTTATTGGGTTTTATCAGATGACTCCTGGCCTTTATATTATATTTTTATTTTTTTCCCATTCCTTTTTTTTTTCTTTTGCTCTAGGGATTGAACCTAGGGGCGCTTTTAGCCACAGCCGTGGCCCTTTTTATTTTTATATTTTGAGACAGGGCCTTGCTAAAGTGCTCAGAGCCTCACTAAATTGCTGAGGCGAGCCTTGATAACTTGCTGAGGCTGGTCTCAAACTTGTTATCTTCCTGCCTCAGCCTTTCAAGCTGCTGGGATTTCAGGTATGTGCCATCCACCCAGCCTTTGCACTTTATTTTTATTTTTTATTTTTTATAAATATATATATTTTAAGTTGTCAATAGATCTTTATTTATTTTATTATTATTATATATGGTGCTGGGAATTGAACCCAGTGTCTCACAGATGCTAGGCAAGTGCTCTTCCACTGAGCTATAGCCCAATCCTGCACTTTTTAGTGTGGTTCTGCTTTCCAGGATTCTGAGAGGTAATGTCTCAGGAAGCTTTTTTCCTGATTGTATATTCTTTCTGCCATTACCTTGTGAAATAAACTGAGTACACATTTACATATTTGTTAGAAACCTTCAGATACTTAGGGACCAGGTGTGAGGCATTAGAAAGAGGACTGAGAAGTTCAGAAGTATTGGAGCCCCCGTCTCTTGAAAAGTGTTTGGGGTGAGTGAAGGTTACAGAATTATCTTGGGAATCATGAAGATAGTTTTCATTGAGAAAACCTAGAGTCTCACACATCTTTACAGGAAGGTGCTGAGCTATAGGATGACAGGTGAAGGCTTTTTGTTTGTTTGTTTGTATAACATCTTTATAAGTAAAATATGTGGTAAGATGTACAGTGTCATGTGCCCTGCCACCATAATGGTGTTTTAGTTAGCTTTTTCATTGCCAAAAGATTTGACAAGAACAATTAAAGGAGGAAAAGTTCATTTTTTAACTTGCTCTGTCAGAGGTCTTAGTCCATAAATGGTTGAGTCCATTCTTTGAGGCCCAAGTCAGTCGAAGGAGTATGGTGGAGGAAAGCAGCTAAGGACACTAGGAAGAAGATAGAGAGAAAGCTCCAGTCTCCAGGGATAAAATACCTACCCCAAAGGTGTACTCCCAATAATTCACCTCCAGCTATACCCTGTCTACCTTCAGTTCCTCTAAGCTTTTTTGCAATGTTTTACACATGAGCTTTTGGGGGACACCTAACATCTAAACCAAAACAAATGGTCAGTTTGCTCAGGATATATTTGAAACTGGTATCTTTTGAAAGTGCTGTTAGCTGTGGATCATGTAAGGCCTAACTATCTGCTGTGGTCCTTAGCTCCCTGTGGAACCGGTATCTCCTTCATTCAGCTTATGCCTCCATTTAAAAATACAGGTATTATTCTAGGCACTGGTGGTAGAAGAGTGAGCTAAACAAAGCAGTTACTCTCAAGAAATGTCATCCTGGGGCTGGGGTAGTGGCCCAGTGGCAGAGCACTCGCCTAATATACATGAGGTACTGGGTTCAATCCTCTGCACCACATTAAAAAAATAAATAAAGATATTGTTTTGACCTAAAACTAAAAACATTAAAAAAAAGAGAGAGAAATGTTATCCTGGAGACGTTGAACATTGTGTTTTTTGGTGTGTCTAACACAGAAAAAATTGTGGGGTGACTGTTATCCTCCCTTAGAAAAGCTCTAGAGGGATCATTAGGCAGGTAGAGAACTGTTTTTTTTTTTGCCTAATTTGGCCTAAGTTGTGTTTTTTTTTTTTTATCCTGAGGTTTTGATTTTAAGTGCTTTCATGAATATATTTCTTCAAGAGAATTTAAGTGCTGGGACATTAAAGTTTGCAGGAACTTTTGCCATTGGTTCAATTTTATTTTAGCAGCTTCACATGATGAGTGATGTATATATAGCTAAGGTTCAAGCTCAGGGAAGATGCTAAAGAAATAATAATGCTTGATTCTGTTTGAAGTGGAATTGCCTAATACGTCTGTGTGATTGTAAAATTGAGGGAAAGGAGGGCAGAAAACTAAAGTTTATTTTTAAGGCTTTGTACTTGGTCACACCTTCAGGTTATTTTCATTGGAAAGACTTGGGCAGAAATGAAAGCCTAGATCTGTCACAGTCTTCCAAAACAGAGGAATTTGGCATTGATGGAAACCACAAGGCTCCTGAATAGAGGGAATGCCTTTGAGGTAATGTTTGGAGTTAACTGATAAAATGGATCTTGGGAAGAAAATGGAAAGTTTGCGGGGGGGGGTGAGTGGGGGGGAATTACTGAAAAACAAATACTAAAGCTTTTGGGTAAAGCGGAGGAAGGATACAGGGGTTGATAGGATTTACTTTCTGGAGCAGCATCATCATCAGACAGTTGTTGACTAAAGAGGAGAAAGAAATCTCAGCCTGTGAAGAACTCTGTATACTTGTAAGGTTAGAAAGAATCATCTAAAATAACAGAAAAGCAAGAATTTGTTGTTTTATCAGATTTTGGATTCCTAAAGTAGATTTTTGACTTAGAGGTATGGAAAGCCAGGTGGGAAATGAGAGGAGGAGTGGTGTTTTTTATTGAAGGGAATGAAACACACACACACACACACACACACACACACACACACACACTCTTTCTCTTCACCCACTTCACCCATCCTGCTAGGCTTTCCTGGTGGGTTTAGAAATCTGGATCCTTGGGGGCTATGTGTGTGCTGCTAAATAGAGTCTAGTTTTTGTGCATTTGCCTAAATCAGTAGGTTTGGGAATAAGGACAAGGACTTCTGAGTTCTCTCAGAAGAGAAGATTGCCCCAGAATTTGTGGAAAAATAGAAGATTTGTGTCTACTTTGAAAAGAATAGGACATGAAGGTACTTGTCGATTTTGTTTTCATCATCAGCTCAGCATGGACATGTGGATGATAATAATATCAACTAGCATTTATTGAGTGCTTACTGTAAGCCAGGTACTGTTCTAAATTGCCAAAATCTATTCATGCCATCCTCAAATAATGGTCCCATGAAGTAGGTACTATTATGATCCCAATTGTATTGAAGCAGAAATAGGCACAGAGTTTAGGTTCAAGGTCTTCAGTGGGTCTCTGGAGCCTGACTTGAATCACTGCATAATTGAATTAAATGTTAATGCTTCAGAAAGTTTTCTGATGTTGTTTTCGTGGGGCTTTCAATACTTTGCCCTCACACATTCAGAAGTGATTATGTACTTAAGTCTGGCACCTTATTATAGATGAGAAAATAAAGGTCTAGAAAATTATGTTATATAATTGTTCTGTTTGACCTGGCAAGTTAGTGGCAGGACAAAAATTTGGAACCCAGGTTTCCTAACATGTGGGTCATTGCTTTTCCCACAGCACTGTATTGCTCTCATTAAAAATATCTTAAACATTTAATTGAATAAAAATTTGTGTCACTGGTACTCTTGTGGTTAAACTAGATTAAAATGAGATCCCTTGTGATTTTTGCCTTATGAAGGAGGGTGGTAGACATTATGGAAGCTATCCTTTGCCTTTAGGATTATCTGACCTCCTGCTCAGGATATCTTCCTTACAAGAACCATTCTCAGTTAAATTTTGTAGGATTGTGGGTTCATGGAATGGTGTATTCCCCCCCCCCCCACCAAATCTTTTTTACTTTAAACCTCAATGGGACACAGCTAAATCTTTAAAAGGTCTGAAAGCAAACTCCCCTTAACTATTTATTGTCTGTCAAATTAGATTTTAAAAGAGGGTAGAAAGAACCTCCTTGATTCTTGGTGTGTTAGAGTCTCTTAATTCTGGGTTTTGTTTTAGTTTTTCTTTGATACCATGATTCCTTTTGTTGTAAGCTCTTTCCTTGGCTAATGCTTTGTTTGAAAACAAGTGTTCTTTTATTCTAAAACAAGTTATCCAGCAGGCTTCCTGATTGTACTTGCAGATAAAAGACCCAGGGGTAGTACTTTCAACCTTTGAATTGAGGTTACCTAGGAGTGCCTGAGAGCAAAATTGTTTGCTGCAAAACTTCAACCCAGAATAAAGTGGTTATCTAAAACTAGAGAATATAAATCTGAAAGGGGAAATGTGGTTTGAATGTAAACCTTCAAAGGGCCCTGATGTGAATCTGGAATATAATGGGTAGTTTTATCTGGGGTTAGAAACTACAGGCTCCAATTTGTCTTTTAGTTTTTAGCTAAATGACTTTGGTCTTGTCATTAAACCTGTGGACATCACAGCTTTCACAGACACAGTGATGATAATGAAGACAGGGACAGTCTTTCAGATTGTGCTGTGGAAAATACATGTGCAGATTTTGCCAGTGAGACAGAATCCTACGTGGCTCCAGTCAAGTAATTTGATTTCACAGTTTCTCTTTTTAAATTTGCAGGAGGGGGCTCCCAGTAGGAGTTTCCATTGTGATTGTAACATATCAGCTTCCTTTTAGGGAAGATGTAATTATGAGAAAAATATTGAGTGTTTTGTATTTGGTGAGAGTACACAAGAGGGAATACCTTTTCAGTCACTAAAGCTTTTACACAACTTTTCAGATGTGGGTGACTTTTCATCACTCATTTTGGGTATGGAGAATGTGGATTGGATGATTTCAGATTTGGAAATCACAAGTTTTTGCCTTGTGCGGTGGTTTCCAAACCCAGTTGCACATCTGCACATCAGCTTATTAAATACAGATTCCTGGGATAGAGCCTCAGGCATGGCTAGGCAGTTGCTCTACTCCCAGGAGTTCTGTTTTGTCCCCTCTTCTATTATGACCCCAATTTTATTGAACCATCCCACTTCCTTCTCTCTTGGATTGAACAGGGAGCCTTGCACATATTAGACAAACACTGTACCACTAGGCTACATCCACACCCCTTTTAAAAATAAAATAAAAAATAAAAATTTAGTTTTATTTTTTTGTGGTACTGGGAGATTGAATTGAGGGGCTTGCACTTGTTATTAGGCAAATGCTCTTTCACTGAGCTATATCCCCAGCATCCCTAGGCTCCAATTTATGATTCTTCTGTCTCAGCCTCTCAAACAGCTGGGATTATAGTCATGTGCCACTGTGCCTGGCCAAAGAGTCATAGCTAGTCCCTGTATAGAGAAGTTTTGTAATCACTGTTTTGTAAAATAATTTTGAGTGCTACCTTGGGGCAGCAGAATTCATAATGGCTTAAAATAATTAATTTATATGCCACCAAGCCCTTTATGAAATATAAATCACTCATGCATATTTTTTTTTAAATTTACTTTTTGTGAACTAGAAGACATCCTGAAAAATGTGTGCAGCTTGATGAATTATCGCTGAGTGAACTCCCAAGTAACTAGTACCTGAGAAAGAAGTAGAATGTTGCCAAAAAACATTTGGATATGTAATTTCCTCATATATTTTCTTCTACGCCTCCTTAGACCCCAAGGAATTAGAAATATAAGTAAAAGCTCACAGCATAATAAGGTACAAATGGAAAAAAAAAAGCAGTCTTTTGTACTGGGATCAAAGATTGAACCCAGGGGCATTCAACACTTGAGTCACATCCCCAGCCCTTTTTATCTTTAATTTAGAAACAGGGTATCGATAAGTTACTTAGAGCCTGACTAAATTGCTCTGGCTGACTTTGAACTTGCTGTCCTCTTATCTCAGTCTCCCCGAGGCACTAGGATTATAGATGTGTGCACTAGGATTACAGATGTGTGCTGTTCTAGGTACTTTTTAATCACTCTCTTATTTCTATGAAGTTTTTGGTGATGTGAAGTTTGTACTATTTTTCTGTGTTTTGATTCTGCCTTGAATTAGTTTCTATAGTCATTATTAATGCTCATGGAATATATAAAAATTAGGCTGTAAGATACTTCTTTTTAGAAATCTTAACTTGCAGAAAATATTCTCATAATCGTTTTGAAAAATGCATAAGGACAAATTACCAGCCCTGGCAGTTGACTCTAGTAAACAAATGAGTTTTGTCATTACTGCCCAGGTAACTTAGTAAACGTGCCTCAGTGGCCAAGTATCTTTATCTGGTACACAGTGAAAGGTTGCTTTTTGGTTAAAAAAAATCAAAGAAAATTTCCCCTCCTATCCAACCCGGAATACCTCTCCTTCATTTCCCTTCATTCTGAATATTTTAAAGCCAGAGGTAACAAAGTCTCTCTGAGAGTTTCACCCCAGTTTATTCTTTTTCCCATTGAAGAATCATTAGATTTTTTTAGTGGGAGAAATTCTGGCGGCATTAATGAGTAGCTCACCTCTTTGTTTTCTTTGGAAAAGGATGGTTTTGGTAAAGGGACCTGGAGTAAACCCTACACTTGGGTGGAGGGAGAGAGCTGTTCACAGCTACAGGCCTTAATGACTAATAACTGTGTGGCAGCAACTGCATGTGTGTACTTGCTGGCAGTTCTGGGCTCTGAATGTAAGAGTTGCTTCCTTCCATGGCCTGCCTCACACTCGCTGGTCTTGGTGATTGCCACTGTCAACTAAACAGGTGACAAGACTCCAATCACCCTGCTCTGAGTGGCTTTCCATCTTTCTAAAAGTACACCAGAGACTTGTTTTGTTACAGTACATTGATTAAATAAATATTCCAATGTGCACAAAGGAACTAAAATCTATTATGATACTCTGCAGCTTTCTGTTCCTTAGTAGTAGAGAAACTACTGTCTGTTTTCCCCTACCACTTTACTTTTTTTGCACCACACAGATTCTCAAAGGTGCCAGTGACAGAGAAATTATCTGACCTCTGCTTTCAGGTTCATGTGAAGCCAAGAGGGTTAGTGTCATGCTCTTTGGTGCTGCATAACTTTGGGGTAGTGTCCAAGTGTACGGATAATAGAGCAGAGTGGTTTAGATTTTTTCTTGTTTTGGGGCTGTCAGGCTTTGTCTCTTCCTTTTAACTCTAAGCAGAAGTGGACTCAGCACTTTCAAATTAGCTTGCCTCTCTTTTTTATAGGAAAAGGGTGCTTGCGGTCTTTAAGTAATTTTGGGTGTCTGATGACAGACATGGAAACCACAGCCTCTGTGAGACATTGTTCTATTGTGTTTATTTACAGATTCCTTTTTGATGTTAGTGTTTGTCCAGAGAGACCTCCATCCTTGGGCAGAATGATAGGATTTTTAGCCAGGGTCATAGTGGGAGGTTTATTTTGTTTTGGGTAGATTATCTGTGTCTCTGTGTGTGTTGGGGATTGAGCCTAACACAATCAAGCTAAGCATGCACTTATTTTGGGTGGGGTTGTAGGGCTGGCTAAAAGAAACATGTAGATTAAAAAACATGACTGATTTAGAAAATGTTATTGTAATCCTTTAAGAGTAAGCTGTTACGGCTGGGGTTGTGGTTCGGTGGTGGAGTGTGTGCCTAGCATGTGTGAGGCACTGGGTTCTATCAGCACCACATAAAAATAAATAACACCATCTACAACTAAAAATATATTTAAAAAAAAGAGCTCTTAAGCACTTCAATAATAAAAAATGATTTATACACCAAATGTAAAGTGCCCAATACTTTATTTTTCATACAGGCACTTTTAAGATAGTCCTCAACAGGGAGGGGAGTGAGAAGGGGGAGACTTGAATCTCAGAGGAACATAAGAAGTTAGGGCTGTGGAGAAGACACTATGAATATTTTGGTGTGAAGGAAGTAGCATGAAGAGAAGTGTGACAAAGGTAGGTGTTGAAATGTTAACAGCTACTGACATCTACTCTTTGACAGAAATGAGGTGGGTTACTTTAGAACATAGCAAGGAGCCTGTCTGGGTGGCAAGTAGATGTACATAGGGAAAACCAGTGAAGTAGGTAATGTGAGATCTCTTAGTGTATGTCTCTCCCAGCTGACTGTGGGTAATTAGTTGGAAATGACATTAACCTGAGCTTAATTGTAGTTTTGCATAGTAACAACATACCAGCTGTTCATTGTACTATTTTCTGGTGGTGCAATTTAATTATTATTTTTGGGCTATCTTTTAGGCTCAAATTTTCTATTTTGTTTTCCTTTAACCCCTCCTTATTACTGTGTCCACAGCCCCCTCTGTTTAGCAGTAATGCCATTTCTGTTTAATTCCAGTTCCATGCTGAGGGCTCGGTATGTTTTTAGGTTTGCCAATCACTTGACATTTTATAAAGGAAGCCACATTAGAGAGACACTGAAGATAAGCATGGGTAATTGTAACTTTTGTTGTGTTTTGGGCTCCTCTACAAGGTTTTAGCTTATTATATAAATACTATGGATCAATCTAGGTCTATCAAAGGTGCTCAAAATATCAAGTGAGCAAGCTGAGAGAGATGTTAATTACTGAACAGTGATTGCTCTGATATAACCAATTATTAGATCATTAAATGTTTATTACCTTTTATATGCTCTTTTACCCCATAAGGGCAGTTTCTTTTTTAAGTCATTAAAACAGAAATGGGATCTTAAAAAAACTCTGCTTAAAAATTTTCACAAGACTAAAGTATTACAAAGGTCTTGTGTGATCTGACAGCTGAATAGCCTGTTTTTCTTTGGTCTGTTGAATTAGTAATTAATGAAATGTATTGCTTGAGCAGAGAAAATAAGATTAGTTTTGCTTAGGAAGAAAACAAAAGCAAAACATTAACCCCCAAATGCAGGTTTAATATTGAAGAGCAATATATAAGAAACATTAAAAAATTCAAGTTTTCATTGATGATGGTGCTTAATAGTAACACTCACTTAATCAATTCATTTATAACTTTTTTGAGCACCAACATTATGTTTAGTAGGAATGGGGTTATATAAATGCAGAGGAGGCAAAGGACCCTCTCCTCAATGAGACTTCAGACTAGTAGAGCACTTGAACAGATGCTTTAGTAACAATTAATGAAATATATAAAGTGGTAATATTAATAGGCTCAGGTAAATGTTTGTTGGGAAGGGTGGTTATGGAGTGCTTACTTTTGGAGGCCAAAATATTCTGTGGAATAAGAGTAGGGCAATTTGGGATGGTGGCACATGCCTGAAATCCTAGGGACTTGGGAGACTGAGGCAGGAGGGTTGAAAATTCATGGCTAGCCTAGGCAATTTATCAAGACCCTGTCTACAAAACAAAAGGTTCGGGGCATGTAACCCACTGGTAGAACTTTTGGGTTTAATCCCCAGTACTACAAAAATAAACCAAACAATAACAAAAAAAAAATAGAGGACCTTGGCTATGAAAAGGAATCTTGCTTTTGAAGGACACAGTGCCCATTACTTGGGTTCCTAGCTCAGCTTTGCTACTTAATAGCTATGTGTGCCACTTTTTAAATGTAAAATTTCTTATCTATAAAATAGAATACTAGTAATGCACACTTCCTAGGATTTTTTGAGGACTAAATGAGTTATCACATATGAAGTGCTTATGACAGCTTATAGCATATGATGATCATAGGTTGTGTTTGCTAATTTTTGTGGGAGCAGTATCCAGTTGGATGCAAAGGATTATAAAAATGTTGCAGGCATTTCTTGCATTGTCATAGCTAATCACTTACTCAATTTATAGTGCCTACAGTAATATGTGCCTATGTAGTGGCATTGTAAAACGATTACAAAGCTCATTTGCAATCATTTATTCTTTGAACAGTCCTCTGAAGCAAGAAGACTTTTCTCTGGAGGTGTGTAAAGCTGCAGAGCCTGTATACTACTAGCATTCTTTAATTGAGGTGGGCTTGAAACATGAGTTTCTTCTGGGTAAATTAGTAACCAGTGGAGAAAGGGAGCTTTTAGAATCTCTTAAATTCTATTGTTAATTCTTAGTTTTAAAAAATTGTATTTGTGGATAAATGTGGTAAATTTTAAAGTTGTTTTTTTGTAATTTTTAGTGGTAGTCATTGTGTTTATTCCTAAGGTATCAGATCACAAACAATTTGAAGGATCAAAGAATTCAAGGGTGTCTATAATAATGGTAATAATAATGAACATTGGAGAATACCCTGTTAATTGTCATAACTCTATGTTGCCACTTATGATCTTAATTTTACAGGCGAGGAAACTAAGGCACTGAGATGTTTTGAGAACTTGCCTGAAATCAAATAGTAGTAATCAAGGACCTAAACACTCGATTGCATGTGCATAAACCATTTCATTCTGATTTGTATGTTTTATAAAAACTCTTGAGAAAGATCAGTCAACTATATCTCTATTTTATCGGAAGAGGAGGAAGTTGTGTGTGAAAAACTGGTGGGACATTATGGTAAGCTTAGTTTGGACTGACTGAACAATTTTGGTTGCTGTTGTATGGTGTTTTAGTACTAAAACAAGACACTTTACTTTTGGGCCTCAGGATCTACAAGATGCACCATGGACTTACATGGTGTAAAGAGTTTGGAGGAAACTTTGAGTCTATACACTGCAGAATTTTTGTGTAGTTTGGACTTGGACCTGTATGGGAATCTTGGGTCCGCTATTTACCACCTTATTTAACTTTTGCAAGTTTGTTTTATTCTTTGTAATATAGAGCTATAGTTCTCCCTGTCAGGGTTATTTTGAAGAGGGTGCTTGTAAAGTAGCTTATGGGGTGCTGGGGGTTCTCAATTGCAGTATGGTAGTCTTCAGAATTGGTTTAAACTGGAGTTCACACAGGAAGCTAGTCCTGGGTGGAACTCCAACCTCTCATTTTGCTGGGCTCTAATTCTCAAGGACACTGGCCATGTTGCTGGGGATGAAGAAGGTGTTATACTGAGATGTGCCCCAACCTCTCTGTAGAGGTTCCAGTCCTACTGCTAGGATGTGGCTCAGTGGTAGAGCACTTGCCTGGTGTGCCCACTGCTTCGGGTTCCATCATCATCACTTAAAAAAAGAAAAAGAAACAAACTACAATCCTGACTCTTTCTCTAGACTTATTAGTTAGTCAATTGTTCAGTAAGTAATGTCATAAATTTAGTGGATACACTAAGGAATTTGGTGTTTCCATGAAGTCTTAATCCTTAAATAGCCACAGGACATAGTTGTGAGCAGTGTGAGGGCAGGGAACTTGCTGTCTGGGGTGTTCACTTTGTATTGTATAGGATGCTGGGATATCTGGTCACATAGCCAGGAGTTAGGCATCTTTTATTGCATGAAAGAAGAAAGGAATGAACAATCTCATTGGGTTGTATGTAGAAGATAGGGATAAGAAGGAATAGTTTTTATTTTTTGAAACAGGACCTTGCTACATTGCCCAGACTGTCCTAGAACTCCTGGTTCAAGCAATACTCCTGCCTCAGCCTTTCTAGTAGCTAGGACTACAGATGCATGCTATTGTGCCTGGCTAGTGACATGATTTATAAAATTTCAGTTTTGTTAGAAGGAAGAAGCAGAAGCACCTAATCAGTAAGATTACAGTTTCTTAATCTTGAAGCCTTACATCTAGGCCAAAATTCATACCCTTGAAATGCATGCCAACAACTCCTGTTGAGAATATATTTTTATTGTGAAATGGTATTATATCCTGGTCAGGGATTTCTTCTGAGTTAGAGTACACTCATTCCTATTTTGGGCTATGAGTCTGTAGAGTAAGAACTTTGTTGGAAGGTTAAGTGAAGCTGTGCTTCTAAGGATATGGAGATGTCACAAGCTGCTGTGGTAAGATATCTGCTGTAAACCAGAGTAAATGTCTGTGAATCATAGTGTGACCTTTCAGGGAAAACAAACAAACCACCAAACACAGGAATCAGATTTTCTTTATTACCAAAAATTTGCACTCTGGTACCTATTGGTTTTTAAGGTGCACTTGGAGCAGTTAAGAAAACTGCCTTTCCCTATTTCTGTTTGAGCAGCACATGAATGCATGTGTCCTTCCTTAGCAACACAGTACGGATTTTGATTTTTAAAGTTTTAATCTACTGAATTAAAAGTACATTGGTGTTTTCCTAATTATCATGGAACTTTGTAGAGATTCTAGCCCGTCTACTCAGGAGTCTGAGGTGGGAGGATCACTTGAGATCACAAGTTCACAACCACCCTGGGGAACATAGCAAGACTCTTTGCTTGGGTATATTAGAATTGGTTACCCATAGGATCTTGGTTAAGAACTGGGCATAGAAATAAGAATTACAACACAATCCCTGCCCCATGGACTTCACAGTCTGGTTGATAAGGTTGGGTTGTTGGATTTTTTTTTTTTTTTTTTTTTGGTATTGAGGATTGAACTGGTGCTTTGTGACTGATCTACATCCTCAGCCCTTTTAATTTAATTTTTTAAAATTTTGTGACAGGTATATTTTCTGAGAATGGTCTGTTTCAGCTCCTTAGCAAGTTTATTGATTGGGTTGTTTGTGTTTTTGGTGTTAAGTTTTTTGAATTCTTATATATCCTAGAGACATCCTAGAGATATCCTAGAGATTAGTGCTTTATCTGATGTGTGTGTGTGTGGCAAAAATTTGCTCCCAAAATGCAGGCTCTTTGTTCTCATTGATTGTTTCTTTTGCTGAGAAGAAGCTTTTTAGTTTGAGTCCATCCCATTTATTAATTCCTGTTTTTATTGGGGCCTAATTGGACCTGATGAAGATTGGGGCTTACTTTTTACTCTATTAGGCATAGGGTCTCTGGGCTAATTCCTAGGTCCTTGAACCACTCTGAGTTGAATTTTGTGCATGGTGAGAGATAGGAGTTCATTTTCATTTTGCTGCATATGGATTTCCAGTTCTCCCAGCATCATTTGTTGAAGAGGCTATCTTTTCTCCACTGTATGTTTTTGACACCATTGTTTAGTATGAGATAACTGTATTTATGTGGGTTTGTCTCTGTATCTTTTATTCTATACCATTGGTCTACATGTCTATTTTGGTGCCAACACCAATGCCGTTTTTATTAACTATAGATTTGTAGTACAATTTAAGGTCTGGTATGCCTCCTGCTTCACTCTTTTTTGCTAAGGATTGCTTTGGCTCTTCTGAGTCTCTTTATTTTTCCAAATGAATTTCGTGATTGCTTTGTCTATTTCTATGAGGAATGACATTGGGATTGCATTGAATCTGTATAGCTCTTTGAATCTGTATAGCGCTTTGGGTAGTATGGATATACATTTGATCAAAAATATATAAAAATGTTTAACATCTCTAGTAATTAGAGAAATGCAAATCAAAACTATTGTAAATTATAAAGAATACAGACAACAATAAATGTTGGCAAGGATGTGGGGAAAAAGGCACACTCATTCATTGCTAGTGGGACTACAAATTGGTGCAACCACTCTGGAAAGCAGTATGGAGATTCCTTAGAAAACTTGGAATGGAACCACCATTTGACCCAGCTATCCCACTCCTCAGTCTGTATCCAAAGGACTTAAAATCAGCCACATTAATGTTCTTAGCACAATTCACAATAGCAAAACTGTGGAACCAACCTAGGTGCGCTTCAGTACATGAATGGATAAGGAAATTGTGGTATATATTCACAATGGAATATTACTCAACATTAAAAGAATAAAATTAGGGCATTTGCAGGTAAATGGATGGATTGGAGAATATCATGGTAAGTGAAGTAAGCCAATCCCCTAAATCCAAAGGCTGAATGTTCTCTCTCATAAGTGGATGCTGATCCATAACGGGGAAGGAGGTTGCATGGGAAAAATGGAGGAACTCTGGGCAAAGGGCGGGGAGGTGAGGGAGAGTAGAGAGGGTGTATGGGGGTAGGAAAGATGGTAGGATGAGATGGACATCATTACCCTAGGCACATGTAGACAGCACATATGGTTTGACGCTACATCATGTATGACCATAGAAATGTAAAGTTGTGCTGTAGCTGTGTACAGTGAATCAAAGTGCATTCTGCTGTCATATATACTTAATTAAAGTAAATACACTAATTAAAAATAATAATTTAAACTATCATAGTGGGGGAGAAATAAATGAATTAGAAGGAAGAAGCACAGACATTTGGATAATAACAATAACTTTAAAATATGTACATGTGAACAGTAAGAAATCAATTACTATTCTCATTACTATTTAAATGAGTTGTTTATTTACATCTATCTATCTATCTATCTATCTATCTATCTATCTATCTATTTGTGACAGCGTCTTGCTAAGTTGCTTAGGGGCTTTCTAAATTGCAGAGGCTAACCTTGAACTTGTGGTCCTCCTGCCTCAGCCTCCTGAGTCCTTGGAGTTACAGATGTGCACCACCATGCCCAAATTTTAACTTTGGGCTGAGCTTTAAAGAATTCATAACCACCTCCCCAAAGTCTGAAGATTTTATGTATGCACATTTTTCTAGCTCTTATCTAGGTGTTCTCTAGGGGGTCAGTGAGCCACAAAAGTTTAAAAACCAATGTCTTGAGCTTGAACAGCTGGTCTGAAAACAGAGGAAGAGGGTAATGTTTCTGTTACCACTTGCAGTGTTTTTGACCTTTTAAGAGGTAATAGTACTTTGAAAACTGCACCTGTTTTCTGCCCTAAACTATTTAAAAAGAAGAAAAAATAGTTCAATATTGGGGCATTGTCAGAACAAGACCAAGAGATGTAGAAAACAGTTATTTGGTGAGCTATATCAAATTTAATATTAAAGAACTGCTAACAGTGAACAGCTCAGTGGTCAGCCTGATGGAAGCACTGTTTAGTTCAGGATAGGCAAGCATGATATATAGATAGCCAGATTATGGATAAAATTTTCACACCATGGGTACACATGGAGACTGATTGTCTTATTTTTATTTTTGTTGCATCCTTGGCCCAGCGTGGCCATTGAATTGCTTAATTCCAAAGTAACTTTGTCAGCTGTACTGCTGATATATTCTTATCTCCTAAAATCCCTAAATGTCATTGTTCATTACAGAACAGAATTGAATATTAGGGAAAGCCCATTTTTAACTGATGCATAAAGTTTACTTGGTAACATACTAGAGCCTGGTATGTGTCATATCCTGATCCCTAAGGATAACTTTGTAATTTAATATCAACGAAGGTCCTCCCCCGCCCCCCTAGTTTCACCTCTGTTGTACCTAGAGAATTCATATATTTCTTTGGGGAATAAAAATTCTTTAAATACTGTTGCTCCAGTAATGCTAAATTTTAGTGTTGATAGTTGAGAAAAGTAGCAGTCAGTGGCATTAAATGTTAATAGGTAAATTTTTTTCACCCATTTGTTTGGATAAGTTATAGTACTTTGGAGGTAGGAGGAAGTTGGAGGTCTTCATTGTCACTGAATCATGCAACTTTTTTTTTTCTTTTTAAGATGTTTGTAACACTTATTTTGAACTTTTACATATACCACCCTATATTAATTTTTTTTTTTTTGGATTGAACCCATGGGCACTTAAACACTGAGTTAAATCCCCAGTCCTTTTTATTTTATTTTGAGATAGGGTCTAGCTAAGTTGCTGAGGCTGGCTTTGAACTGCCTTAGCCTCTTGAGTTGCTAGGATTACAGGCATGTGTCATCATTCCTGATTCATCCTTTTTTTTTTAAAGAGAGAGAGAATTTTTTAATATTTATTTTTTAGTTTTTGGTGGACACAACATCTTTTATTTTATTTTTATGTGGTGCTGAGGATCGAACCCAGTGCCCTGCCAGGTGAGTGCGCTACTGCTTGAGCCACATCTCCAGCCCTCATCCTTATTTTTAATGTAGATATTTCATCTTCCTAGGCTGATTTTAGGTTTCTAGACAGTATAGGTCTTTGTAGTTTTGCTATTATTTAGCATACTGAACACATAATAGATAACTCAGTAAATATTTGATTAATTAGATGTGTTGATTAGTTCTGTCTTTGTGTCTTGATCCCTAAGAGAGCGAAAGATGGAATAAATCTGAAGTTAGAACTTGACACATGCTTAGAAAGATAGGAATGTAAAATCGATAATCAGATCTGTCCCTTGGACTTATTCTATATGTGTGTATGTTTTTATTTTATGTTCACATATAGCTGAGCTTACAGATTTCTAGCCACTTCTTTATGATCTTAAGCATTTAGTATTCTGCAGTTAACAAAAAAGAAAATTTTGTGGTAGAGCAACAAAACTTAATTTCATTTGGGAAATGTTAAATGGAGTGAAACTCGAAGTTGTTAGTTGTTACTTTTATTTAAAATATTTTATTGTGTACATTTAGAATGTATGACATTAGGTTATAGGATACCTATAAATACTAAAAGCTCCTATCATGAAGCGAATCAAAATACCCATCATCCCTGTTATCCCAAATCCCAATACAGTGCAGTTTTATTACTTGTGATCCTCATGTTGTATATTACTCTGTACTTGTTCATCCTACTTATTTTGCATCCTACTGCTATTTTGCATTCTCTGACCTGCATCTCTTCTTTTTTTAAAAACATATATTTTAGTTGTAGATGGACATAATACCTTTATTTCATTAATTTTTATGTGGTGCTGAGGATCAAACCCAGTGCCTCACTCATGCCAGGCAAGCGCTCTACCACTGAACTACAACTCCAGCTCTTCCCCTTTTCTTTCATACCCTACCCCACCCTGCCCCTAATAATCCCTGTTTTGTTTACTATATTCAATTTTTTAAAAAAAGATTCCACATTTAAGTGATATTATGTATTTTTCTATTAGTAAATGACTTTCTTTACTTAGCATAGTGTCCTCCATAGTGCCCAACTCATCCAGTTGGTGGTAAATGGCAGATCTTTTTTTTTTTAGTGCTTAAAAATACTCCATTGCACACGTCTACCAAAGTTTTTTTATCCAGTCTTCTATCAACAGGTGATTTCCTCATTGTAAACCTGTTAATAATGCTTCAGTATACATGGGAATGCATATATCTTTAGGAAGTAGAGATTTCTTTTCCTTAGGGTATATGCCTAGAGGAGGGATTGCTAGATCCTAAGGCACTTATATTTTTACTTTCATTAGAAACCTCCATACTGTTTCCCACAGTGGCTGTGCCAGTAGTGTAACAGTTTCCTTTTCCCCATTCTATCCTATATTTGTTATTCTTTGACTTTTTGATAATAGCAATTCTAATGAGTGTGAGTTATATCTCAGTGTTTTTTTTTTAAGACAATATTTATTTTTATTTCTGGTACTGAGGATGGAACCCCAAGGGTGCTTTACCAATCAGTTGCATGCCCAGTCCTTTTTAATCTTTATTTTCAGACAGGGTCTCACTGAGTTGCTTTAGGCCTTGATAATTTGCTGAGGTGGCCTTGAACTTGTGATCCTCCTACCCTTAGCCTCCTAAGTTGCTGAGGGTTACAAGGGGTGTGCCACCATGCCCAGCTTCATAGTGGTTTTTTGATTTGCATTTCCCTGATGATTAATGATGAAGAGCACCCTTTCATATACCTGTTGGTCATTTTTATGTCTTCCTTGAAGAAATTTGTATTGAGATTGCCCATTTTTAAATCAAGTTATTTGTTTTTCTACTGTTGAGTTATATGAATTGTTTATAAATTTTGGATATTAACCCCTTATCAGATAGATATATGATTTGAAAGTGTTTTTTTCTAGTCATGCCACCATTTCACTTTCTTGGCTGTTTTCTCTGCTGTGCAGCAGGTTTTTAACTTGATGTGGTTCCATCTATTCATTCATTTATTTTTTGGAGGCCTTTTGGTATAATATTCATTTCTGTTTAGGCCAGTGTTCAGGAGCTTTCCCCTTGTGTTCTCTTCCAGGAATTTTATAGTTCTAAATACTGTTTTTAAAATGAAAGGAGATCTCACTGTGGACTTGATCACAGAATAGATACCTACTAATGAAATAGATGTCACTCTCAATCTGTTCTAATCTAAAATAGTTTTATCAGCTGTATTTGGATAGAGGGAATATTGGAAGCTTTTAATGAATGCCTAACCTTGTTTAGTTATTCTGAGAATCTGGGCTTGAAGACTCAAGGGAGAAGGATCTGAACTGTGAAGGATTCATCATTAACCATGCTGCAAGAAGTGGACCTGGGAATGGTTAGCTTCTAAAAGAGGCAGTTCAGGGAGCTGGATATTGCAGGGTTGCTTTTAGGAAAATAAGTTTAGACACAAGTGGTCATTCCTATTAGAGACATAGTTTGGCATTCTATATTGACAGAATAGTTTTCCAATGTGTTATTGCAGGGTCTTGAATTCAGTGGCTGAAGACATTCAATCAGCCTCACCTATCACCCTCTTGGAAGATTGCAATGGGGATTAACACTCAGTATTAGTGACCTTTGAGGTCTTTCCATCTCAAAGAGACTATGCTTATGTGATTTTTCAGAGCATGATGTTCTGAGTACATCTAGTCATAGTTCAAAGTCCAGCTCTACTCCTTATATATTTTTTTTTCTTTTTTAAGAACTCAGTCTCTGGGGCTGGGGTTGTGGTTAATGGTAGAGCACTTGCCTAGCATGTGTGAGGCCCTGGGTTCGATTTTCAGCACCACAAAAATAAAAAAAGATAAATAAAATAAAGGTATTGTGTTCATATACAACTAAAGAAAAAATTTAAAAAAACAAAACAAATCAAATCTAGTCTCTGGTGTTTCCTTAGTATTTAATCCCATGATCATCATGTGTATTATTTTTTAAAGAGAGAGAGAGAGAGGAGAGAGAGAGAGAGAATTTTTAATATTTTTATTTTTTAGTTCTCAGCAGACACAACATCTTTTGTTGGTATGTGGTGCTGAGGATCGAACCCGGGCCGCACGCACGCCAGGCGAGTGCGCTACCGCTTGAGCCACAGAATTGGAACAAACTAGGCTTGTTTGATCTTCAGGTCTCTTCTCATAGCAGATTTCTTCTCATAGCATGAGTTCTTAAGGTCACTTGAAAGTAGCACTTTAACATATTCCTTATTGGAATTTGCCTATGTGTTTGCAAATCAAAATGGGAATTGAGTCCAGTCATTTGTAACTCATTTCAAGTCACTTAAATGGTGTCCATAAGGAACATGTTCATGCTTCAGTGTAGGGCTCCCCTACCGCTTTTCCTTAAAATAAATTAAAGAATTGGGTGCAGTGGTGCAGGCCTGTAATTCCAGCAACTAAGGCAGGAGGCAGGAGGATTATGAGTTCAAAGCCAGCCTCAGCAACTTAGTAAGACCCTAAGTGATGAAGTGAGACCCTGTCTCGTTTTGAGACAGGAGTTAGGAATGTGGCCCAGTGGGTTAAGCATCCCTGGGCTCAATCTCTGGTACCTAATAAATAAGTAAATAAAATTTAAAAAAAAAAAAAGAAAAAGAAAATCAATGTTTAGTTTTAAGGTTCTGAAAAGGTAGTTTTTGATGACTAAAAATAGGTCTGAGAGTAAAAATATGATCTTCTGTTAATCTACCTAGACTGGTGCTGCATCGTTATAGTAAATAGATAATTCATAGATAATTCATAGAGGATTTGGGGATGGGGGTGTATATGTGGGATCAGTGTTACTAGGAAGGCTAAAAAGAATTCTCTAGCTTCACAATACTAGAGGGTACCATGCATTAATGTTCCGAGCTCTAATTCAGTGTCTTGTCTCTAAAGCACTTGGCACTGATTTGTTCATCTCTGAACTGAAATCTTGAGGATTAAGAGAGAATGGAAATGCATCATTTTCTCTGCCAGAGGAGGTACTTAAACTGGGAAAGGAGGAGGGAACATTAACAAATCAAGCCTTGGCAAGGAAATCTGTCATGAATCAGCAATGACTTGGAAACTTTCTGTTGCTATATTTTATAAAATGGAACATTTGCTAGTACTGGAATTTTTTCTTAACTTTAGGAACAGCTTCAGGTTGGAGGGAATGAATCTTTTTTTTTCCCATTTTGACAACATTAGATAATTAATGTACAACTAGCTCAATTAGACTTCAGCCCATAGGGTGTGTGCATGGCCTTTTAAAGAGCCTTTGTTTTGACACTAATTGAACTGGTTGTAGCAAAGACAGCCAAACAATTTACATTTATCTTTGGCAGGATAGAAAGGCTCTCCCTTGGTATGGACAGCCTCATTTTTTTATTCCTTCTACCATGTCTAGTCACTACAATGCTATATGCTTATTTTAAACTTACAATTTAAAAACTCTGAAAATGACAAAAGCCACATATGCTTATTTGGACAATTTAGAAGATACAAATAAGTGAAAAAAGAAAATTATATGTAAGAAATAAAAATTATAACCAGCATTATACATATATTTTATATGTTTATTTATATAAGAAATAAAAAATTATAACCAGAACTTTGACATTCCAGTGAAGTTTCTTAATTATTTGCAACGAATAAATTCATAGATGCATGTATTAAAATTTTTTGATGCATATTGCCAAATCGAACCAGTTTTCATACTCTATAGCAGCATATGAGAACTTTGTTTATTTTTTTTTTTAATATTTATTTTTTAGGTGTAGATGGACACAACACAATACCTTTATTTTTATGTGGTGCTGAGGATCAAACCCGGTCCTGCCCATGCTAGGCGAGCTCTCCCGCTGAGCCACAATCCCAGCCCCTTTGTTTACTTTTGATATTCAAAAGTAAGTATAGGATGTATTGATTCAGAGGTAGGTCAGGACATCTTTTTTTTCCTTTTTAAAATTTGTTCTTTTCAAATATATAGGATAGTAGAGTGTATTTTGACATATATATTTATTTACTTCTAAATATGATCCCATTCTTGGGCTTGTTAAATGTGGAATTTCACTGGTCATGTATTCATATGTGAACATACGAAAGTTATATCCAATTCATTGTACACTCTTTTCCTTAGATTACATCTTGACCCATGATTTTTCTGTTGCCCTTAAAATTTATGGAAGCCTTATACAACCTCTGTTTCTAATATCAGGTGAAAGAAGGCAGCTTAAGCCATATAGTACAATATGACTTTCCTTATTTTTAGTGGTGATATGTCGTTTTGTTTTGAAAAGTTGTAGAACAAAAAAGCACATGGTTGCTTCTTTTTTTTTCTTTTGCCATTTGTGCTTTTTAAAAAAGTTAATTTTTTATTAGTTGCTTGAGACAATACAATGATCTAGACATAATATGGTTGCTTCTTTAAGACAAGTGTCTTTGTTTTTTCCCAGAGACAATTCTGAGATTGTGTGTGTGTGTGTGTAACTAAGAATTCTACCAGCTACATCTCTGCCCTTCTTATTTTTCTTAAACTTTGAGACAGGATCTTGTTACCCAGGCTGGCCTCAAATTTTGTGATCATCCTGCCTTAGCCTCCTAAATAGCTTGGATTACTGGTGTGTGCCACTGCAACTAGTTTGAAGAACAAGATTCAATTGAATATGGGCCAACCCAAAGAAACAGACTAAAATCAAAACAAGAAGTGTATAGTTTTGTCCAGTATATGAGAAAAGAAATGTTTGGACCTTCTTAGGGTGGTAAAATTCATGATTTAGAGCCTTGAGATAATTGGTATCTCCTTCAAGGATGGATTTAGAGAAGCTGTCACAGTGTCTTGTCTATTTCTTTCGAGTACAGAGACTACTTAGAGAATTGTCTCTGATGATCACAACCACTTACCTCTTTAAAAGGGCAGTGAAAAGGCAGTAAATGGAGTGCTATTTCATAGAACTGTTGACTCTGGGCTGGAAGAAGCACCAGGTGGTGAATGGTCATATCCCTCTGCAGCTGTGATGTCATCTTTGGCATCCCTTGCAGCTTTAGAAATCTTGACAACCTTGGTTCTAAATCGTAACCTAGATTCTAAGAACCTCACCTCTTGGGCATATTTCCTCTTGTAATTAGGGGTTGGGGGCAGTTCAGTTGGATTATTTCTTTTCTTTCTTTCTTTCTTTTTTAGAGAGAGGGAGAGAGAATTTTTTAATATTTATTTTTTTAGTTTTCGGCAGACACAAAATCTTTGTTTGTATATGGTGCTAAGGATCGAACCCGGGCCACACGCATGCCAGGTGAGTGCGCTACCGCTTGAGCCACATCCCCAGCCCAGTTGGATTATTTCTAAGGCAGCTTCCAGGTCTTGAAATAATTTTATAGCAGTTTTTCATATGATTAAATAATCAAACATGGATTTTTGACAATACATTTTTTTTACTGTTTTGAATTTTTTTTGGTGGAAATTTGGAAAATATCTACAGACTTTTCTATGATCGAGCTGCCAGTAGTTACAGAACACCTACTAGTTCTGAGGTTCTATAAAAGAATAAATGTTCAGAGTCTCAAGGAGACTAGAAACATTTCTGTATCTCCACAGGGGGTGAAGGACATTTTCCCCTTCTACTGGATTAAAGCTTTGTGAATACAGGGGCCTTTTCTCTCTTAAGTAGTACAAGGTTCAGTAAATATTGGTTGCTTGATTAAAAAAAATGGATCTAGTTGTCAGTTTTACTTATATTCATGGAGGATGCACCACTGAGATGTATCTTTTTGTCTCAGTCCGTAAATGGGATTTCATTGAATGAATGTCACAGAAAGTATGTGTTTCTCATCTTCCATAGAAGGATGGGGCCAAGATGCTTTGAGGCAAATGGTGGTGGTGGTGGGGAATATAAATTCTACATTTTTTTCCTGGAGATTTACTTTAATATTAGCATTTTGGAAACACTGAGTTGTCTGTCTTAATTTGGCTTAATTCACCATTTTCTAAATTTGTTTGACCTCATAATCATGTCCATTCCACTCTCATAGAATAGTTGTTCAGAACTTTGACTCGTGAAATAGAAAGGTTGGTATGATAATATACAATAAATAGAAGTAGCAACATTAGTTAAGAATGATTTATTTAAAATTTATGTAGCATATATGTTAAACACTGTTCCTAGAAGCTTTGTGAAATCATGGTAGCCCTGTAGTTTTTTTTTTTTTTAATTTTTAAGTGCTTGTGCCTCATGACAGATTTAAAGGTAGCTACTAAAGAGATTACACAAAGTTACAAGTGACCTAATAGTTATTTAATTATGGAAGTTGAATGGTGGAATTTATCTGGTGTCAAGGGCTACCCTGTCAGGTATCACAGGAAAATAATGGTGAAAGGAAGTCTGTGTCTGTTCCTTCAGGACCTGGCCATCCAGCTGAGGAGACAGATGTGGAAACAGAGTATAGCAATAAAGAATTCAAATGTGTAATGAACAGAAATAGGACATGGGAAGAAATGGTATTTTGTCCCCAATTTAGAACAGGGTTGCTGTTTGTATAATAAGCCAAACCAAACTAAGTAGAAAGCCTTTGGTCTCTAGACAGAATTTTACTCATGCATCAGCATTCAGCTATTTCCTTGATCCTCCAGCAATTGTAGCATCTGTATCCAAGGAGAGTCTTCTTTACACCTCTGTTATAGGGAGGGTACTGTCACAATCTGCTTTGTATGTGAACTACTAGAAGGCAGGGCAAGGTTCTCTAACATCCTGTGTTTGATCTAGAATGCCATAAGAGTACCATAACAAGTTCATATTGGTATTCTGTTTCCCTCTAGTGGTTGTGTTTGAGGTTCAAGATCAGGGCATTTATTGATTGATTACATTTTCCGTTTTAAGTATTTGGATCCATTTGCTATTTTGGGGTCAGAATGATTCCCAGTGAAGTGCAGGGAATAACTGTACTGGAAGTCAGTCTGACTTGGTTTTGTAGTAAATTTTCTTTGTGACCTTTAGTAAGTCACTTAACCTTCTAGTAGTTGAGGAGGTTGGACCAGAATTAGCACAGTTTCTTCTAAAGTTGGCATTCTGTGACCCTCTGGGGAGGATTCACTTCCATGGAGGAAGTTTTAAAGTGGATACAGTTTTAGGTTAAATGGCTTGTTTAGATTTTTCCCTTTTAACATTTTGGAGCAAAAAGATTTTTTTTTTTTGAGCAAAACTAAAATAAAAGGTTGCAGTTTTTATTTTTCGGAATGAAAAAGGAAAAAAGACAACAAAAGAAGTTTTATTATATCCTTGAGTTAGGACAAATTCATCCCAGTTTTTCTACGTGGTATATATAACTATATACAGTGAATGACACAAATTCTTAACTAAAAAGGAAATATTTTATTTGGCTGAATCTAGGAAGAACTGTACTTGATTGACAGATTTTGAGCATTTTCATCAAGAATTGAGAAAGGGCTGGGATTGTGGCTCAGGGGTAGAGTGCTTACCTAGCATTCTAGCGAGGCCCTGGGTTTGATCCTCAGCAACACATTAAAAAAAAAATAAAGGTAGTACAACTTAAAATAAAAAAAAAATTGAGACAAAGGCTGGGCAGGTGGCTCAGTGCTAGAGTGCTTGTCTGGCAGGTACAAGGCCCTGGATTGATCTACAGGACCCTCAAAAGAAAGAAAAATAAAGGGAGGAGGGGAAGGAGACCAGAAGTTGTCTTGTTTGGAAAGGTAAGGCAACTGTAATCTTCTATTTTGCTTTTTAGAAACAACTCACAGGTCCATCCTACACCCTGCGCCACCCCCCTCGCCCCCCCTCCCCCCAGGACCATTACATAAGGGTCTGGACTGTTTTTAAATCACATATAATTAATTTGTTTATAAAAATTGTTTTATAAATTATTATCAAGTAGTGTGGGACATTTTTTGTCCTGGTGCTTAATTACACTTAGCAGCAGATGCCTATCTGCAATGGAAGGGCTCCTTCACAAGTGACTGAAAAGGATCTTAGAGTTTGGAAAACCCATCCCTTTCAATTTCTGGAGGCTGAGGGCACCCCGTGGAGAGTACAGTCATAAGGAAGAGAGGAACCAGGAGGCCTAAGTCTTTTATACAAACATCTTCAATAATTTCAAATTTAGATTTGTGAAAACCAGGAACTGCAGCTGTCAGACTGATCCAGCAAGGGACATGCTCTTGCTACATGGAAATACTGTGACTTCATTTTTGAGAGTCCTAGTGCCATATCCGTACCAGTGTGGATTGTGTGGGGTATTGAGGGCTGAGTGCTGGGGGAAGGGAGGATCTGAAAAGAGACTTCCAGCCTAGGGCTCCTGCTGTTCCCTTAGGGACTTTAGAGCCTGTAAAAACACATTTCCCTCTCTGAATGGCAAGATAAATAGCAATGGCCCTTAATTGAAAGGGAGGAGACCAAATGGATCAGAGGTCATGACTTGACAGGATGACTAGTGTCCTGGAGGTGTCAGCTGAAATGGTCCGGATTTTTTCCCTCCTTCCCCTTCCCTCTCATCATTCCTAGGCTTGGAAATCCTGCAAGGGAAGGAGGAGAAATCATGAATGAAACTAAACTGTGGTGTATATTTTATTGATGTGGATGGTTCTTGGGTGGGCTGAAATTTTAGGGTGGGGAAAGGCCCCCCAAGCCTTTTTGTAACTAGTATATTACAACCTGATAGCTGTAGTTTGCCAATTACTCAATTATGACACAGATTTACACATTTTAAAAAAGTAGGCTGCTTCTGTTCTTCCTTATACAAGGACTTTAGTCACTGTACATCTTGTATCTTTAAATAATGTATTAGGAACATTTTCAAGTCTGTAAGTGCTTTTTTAATGAGAGTGTGAAGATTTTAATGGGACTAGATTGCTTTTCATGACATTTCAGAGTGATTTAATTGTAACAATGTTGAGAGGCTGTATTTTAAAGTTTGCTAAGTATATCTGTGTGGATTATATAAAAGGACAGATGGTTGGATAGTGGAATCAGATAGCTTTTCCTCATCACTTTCCTACAAATATTAGCTCTTTGCAAATACGGTTACACCAAACCAGGCATAGGTTAGGGTTCTTTTGAAGCTTTTAATTTTCAGATAGAAATAGAGGATTATAATTGAGACTAATGAAGGCAATTTTGGAGACAAGTTCTTCAAAGTATTTTTGGGCAATGATATTGATTCTAGGGTGTTTTTCTTCTCTTTTGTAGACCCTCACCTCCTTGGGTAACACTCCTCCTTGAACTTATTTTCCTTGAAAAACTTACTTGCTTGTGTCTCATTTTTTCAGGTATTTGAGGCAGTGTTCTTAAAGTATTGTCATTCTCCAGATAACAGTTTATCTTCTTAATAAAGGGAATTTCAAACTCTTAAGTGAAGCTGTTTTTTTTTTTCTTGCCTTTGAAGCAGTGGGGTTATTCAGAGATCTTTTCCTGCACAAATGTCATTAGAATTCTAGAACTGGTGGCAGACTTTTCAAAAATGGAGCGAATGGTCAGAATTTCAGTACCATCTTAGAAAGGGCTTATATTAGTTTCCTAAGACTGCCCTCACAAAGTACTACAAACTGATGACTTTAAATAACAATAACAACAACAGTCTAAAAAGGTTAGAAGTTGAAATCAAGGTGTTGACAGGGCCAGGCTCTCACTAAAGTCTAGTGTCTTTACATGCCATCTTCTGATAAAGAACCAGTCATGGTAGGTTAAGGTCCCACTCTAATCCATTAGGATTTAATCTTAACTAATTACATCTCCAACAATTCTATTTCCACATAAGGTCATATCATGATACTAAGAGTTACAACTTTAATATATAGTTTTGGGGGAACATAATTCAACCCATAACAGAAGTCTACTTTAAAAAGTGTCCATGAGGTTCAAATGCAACCCTCACAGGTTCCCAAAGCATTCGTTTTTTTGGAAGACATGTATAAGGATATATAAACATGTATCATTTAAAGAATAATGGATCAGAAACTCATTTACTCACCTCCTGTCTTAAATAAAACATTATCAATATCTTGGAAGGCCCTAGGAGTGTGGTGTTTGCTTTAAACACAGATTGTCCTCTAAGGGATTAGGTCTAGGAGACTGGAGGAACAATATTTGTTACAAAGAAATCAGTAGCTTTTTTTTTTTAAATCCCATAGTACATTGTAAAGTCAGTTTTGAAAATTTTGATCCCGAGTGAAGTAGAATTTTTATTTTTTATTGCAGAATAGAAAAGATGGAAGAAAAGTTTTTTTAAGAAATATTTTTTGGGGGGCTGGTTGTGGTTCAGCAAAAGAGCATTCGCCTAGCATGTGCAAGATGCTGGGTTTGATCCTCAGCACCACATAAAAATAAATAAAATAAAGGTATTATGTCCAACTACAACTCAAAAAGATTTAAAAATATTTTTAGTTGTAGATGTTCATAATACCATTATTTTGTTTATTTAGGTTTAAATGTGGTACTGGGGATCGAACCCAGTGCCTCCATGCCTGGTAGGCAAGCGCTCTACCACTGAGCCATAACCCCAGTCCCTCCAGAAGAAAATGTTTAATAACTTTTTTTTCCACAGTGATAGAACACTTATTAGTTCCTCTTTCTTCTGCTTGGGGGTGTTTCCTGAAAACTCTCACTTGTACTTGGTATAATTTTCTGAATTAGTTTAGATCTTTGGCTCAGACTTGCAGTGCTGCACAATTGGATTTCTGTGAGGAAGATGTGCTTGTGTGAAGGTAAGGTGTATTGATTATATACCTTACACTCTTGTCTTTCTCCTGGCAATTTTGTAAAGATTAATATCTGCTAGATAATTTTAAGTTTGTAAAATGCTTTGAGTTCCTTGGGGGAAGCTTTTACACAAATGTAAATGAATTATGCAGCACCTGAACTTTCATTGTTCTTCATTTATTTTATAGCTTGTTTTAATTAAGAATTTAGCATTATTTAAGTTAGGTGGCTAGGGAATGGTTTTAATCACTCAGAGATGGTTAAATAAGTAGGCAGAAGCATTATATTGGTTGGAACCCATGAAGAAATAAATGAACAGGGCATCTTTTGTAGCTCAGTCATTTTCTATGGCATTTGCTGAACTGAGAGCTGTGGGTTAATGTATTTTCCTGTGTATGCACATGGTGGTGTTAGAGAATTAGCTCCCCCCCCTTTTTTAAAAGCTGTTTACACTTTATCTCATACCTTTCAGATACCTTAGACCTCAGGTTTTCCTGAGTGAGCTGAAAACAAAAAGAGGGTTTATTCATTTATTTTTAACTAACTTGGTTCTTGGGGAGCCAGGGACACCCAACAAGCCACATTGTTTTTCATTTGCTGCTCCTCTGTAGCTCATTGAAATGGGTTCCAAATAATTTTACTTTGCCTGCGTTAGGGAGCTTTGTGTTTCAATGGGTGACACGTTTCCAGGTCTATTTAAGACTGAAGAATAAGGGGTTGTAGAAATACTTCATTTATAGAGCACTTGCCCAGCATGTTTGAAGGCTTAAGTTTGATCCCTAGCAAAACACACTTCCACACTCCCACACCCACTGACCCGACACTCAGAGGAAAGATAGTTGTCAATACCATATGGTTCTGTCTTTATTTACTGTGTTGCCAGAGTCTCACTGTATAATTTTTTTTTTTTGCCTTGTGCTGTGAACACAGTCACATCACCCTACTAGCTATTAATTGTGAGCATCTGTGAATTGTATAGAGTTCTTTGATGCTGGGGAGCTGTTCAGTGGAGGACACAAGCATTTAAAAAAAATGAGATGTCTTCAGAGGCTCATCTCTTTCTTTCTTTCTTTCTTTCTTTCTTTCTTTCTTTCTTTCTTTCTTCTTTCTGTTTTTTTGAGAGAGAGAGAATTTTTTTAATATTTATTTTTTAGTTTTCGGCAGACACAACATCTTTGTTTGTATGTGGTGCTGAGGATTGAACCCGGACTGCACGCATGTCAGGCCAGTGCACTACCGCTTGAGCCACATCCCCAGCCTTCATCTCTTTCTTTATATAGTCAGTACCTATATGAAAATGATCTTAAATAAATATTGTTATGATCTGTATAAAAATGTAACCAAGATTAGGTTAGGTTTCAGGGAAGGCTGTTGAAGAGTAAAGCTTAGCAAACTTTGGAGAAAATTAGCAAGAAAGGAGAAAGAGAAGAGAACATTGGTTTCTAAGAAGTATACCATGAAATCATTGTTTTTTTTTTTTTTTTCTGCTCCTTTTCCTGTCCTTTTCATTTGCCACCCAGATAGTAAGTAGCACATTTTTGTCATCTAAAGTGTAGTAGTTGTTTTGTTAAACTGTGGATGGTTGGAGATTGGAGGTTATGGGAAGGGGTAGGAGTTAAAAGCTGAATATAAATTAGATAAGGTGCACTAAAGTAGTTTTACTGGGATGATTAACTCATTAAATTGTGTTCTTGATAGGGTGTTCCTCTCAAAGTGTGCTTTGGTGACCTTTTTGAAGCCTGTTATCCATAGATCTTGTATATCTGGAGCAGGTTAAGGGCTTGGGAAAGATAACGCTTGCCAAGGAACTCCTCCTGTGCACTCTATCTGTTGGAGATAGCAAAGGGATAAGATCTCTTACTTTTTAGATATAACTTTTCAAACTGCTGGCACCAAAATTGCCAGGATCCTGTTAAAAATGCACTTTCCATAGCTTTGCTATCCCAGACCTGCTGAATTTGAATCTTAATGCTAGGATTTCTGGTTATTGCCAACCTATTGAGAGCCACTTGTATGAAGGTGTGGACCATCTTAAAGAGGAGGAGGACTCAATTATTTCAGTCTTACAGGGCTCCTACTTGTTTTTCTGTCATCTCTTACTACCAGGACCACTATTTAATCTTGTAGGGCCTAGTGAAAAATGAAAATAGAGCCTCTTATTAAAAAAATTTTTCTTGGGCTGGGATTATGGCTCAGTGGTGGAGCACTCGCCTAGCATTGGAGGGACCCGGGTTCGATTCTCAGTACCACATAAAAATAAAGACATTGTGTTGTGTCCATCTACACCTAAAAAATAAATATTTAAAACAACAGTCTTATATATATATATATATATATATATATATATATATATATATATATATATATATGTATAAAGAAGGAAAATTGGTGATTCCCTATTAATATCACCAAAAGATGAGCACTAGGCTTCTTTGGCTAGTGGTGGAATAGTTGGTTTCAGATGTTGTGTTGAAAACAAATAAAAGCTTCATACTGTGTCAGGAACTTAAAAGGAGTGTCTCAAGAGAGAGGCTGGGCTTTCCTAGGATCTGGCTAGGAAAAGAGGCTTGAATAGTAACTTATTACCAACCTTATAGAACCACTTCATTATTTAATTCACCTTTTGGCTGTACTGCAGGATAGTTAGACCTGGCAGTTTTGCATGTTGTACTGCATAAAGGAGAAGAGGCAGGGGTATGAAAGCACTCTCATCTCCCAGGCAGAGTCTTAGCAATGCTAAGACTCATGATTGTTAAGAACTGACATTAAAACTTCAAAGTTAAGATGGGTTGGATTTTTTTCTGTTACATCTCTTTTTTCTCTTCCCTATTTTGTTTTTCTGTTTCTAGTTATCTTGGCAGATGGGATTTGTTTAATGATTTTCTTGGTGCTTCTTGGTAAATGGCCCCCTTGTCTTTTCTATACTGTGTGGTGACCATAGCAGTGACATAGGTGCATTTCAGAGCCATTAGAAGTCCTTACACAGTTATTGACTAAATCTAGTGGCAAGGCCTCCTAGGGACTTGCCACTAGAGTGAAATGAATTCCACTGGTGTTCCTGTAAAGGCCCAGGTTCCCAAGACTCTTTGCTAGGCAGTCTCTGTTGGGATAAAAACAAACAAAATAAAAAACCCTAATACAAACAAAAATGTATCCTGTGATCTCTTAGTATTTGCACAGATTTGCTAATTTTCCTTACATTTAAGTTTGTTTTATTTGCTCATATTTTCCCCCTTTCTTCCAGAAGCATTGGGTTTTCTAATTCCTTGAAAAAAAATACAGTCCATGTTGGTCATCAAAATTTTCAGTGTATCCTATTCTTTGGTTTGATCACCTAATGTTGCTTGGTGAACTGCAGGAATAAAGAGGTGAGAGACAAAGCCCCTGAACTCCCTGACTTTGAGGAGATTGATTTTGGAGGGAGGAAACTCACCAAGAAATGAACCACTCAGATTTGGGTTTACTTACTTTATTCTGTGGGGTCCCCCCCCCATACCAGGGATAAGTGCACAGAGATACTTAGCCACTGAACTACATTCTTAGCCCTTTTTTAATTTTTAATTTTGAGACAGGGTCTGGCTAAGTTTCTTGTGGCCTTGCTAAGTTGCTGAGGCTGACTTTGAACCAGTGTTCCTCCTACCTCAGCTTCCCCAGCCACTAGGATTACAGGTGTGCGCCAACATACCCAGCTTACTCTCTGTTTAGGTGGGAGAGCTTGCTTGGGTACCTGAATTTACTATTGTATCACAAGCCCAAACATTAAGGTTTTATGTGGGCATATGTAATTATTTTGGACTTTATTTTATTCTATTGGGTAACTTTTTAATAGGTGGTAGCCTTGGATTCTCCTTCCAGGTGATGTTCAGGGCTCAGAAAGAAGTTAGAGGCTTACACTAAAGTCTTTACCTGTCTGGACTTAACAGAAAGATGGTCCTTTTATCAGATGAATGGGAGGGTCTAGGCCTGTTAGATTTTTATGAGTGATACCCATTGTTTTAACAAGAAGATTGACCCACACTCCTCCCCACCTGCCTGCCTGCCCTTCATCTTGCTTTAATTAATTACACAGCTGATGATGTCAGCTTGCATCTGGCTCCTTTAGCTTCCCACTCAGAACAAAACATCTGGCAGACAGTTGTGACAATTAAGTCTCAAGACCCAAGCTTTGCTTATTCTGAGGTAATTAAAATTTGCCTAAGCATCTCCAAATGCAGACAAAACAGTGCTGATTAGAGGTGACCCTCTAATAAACATGATTTGTTGGGGTGCAAGCAAATATTTGAGTCTCTGGTCAAGCTAATTATTCCATTGACCTTTCACTTGAGGAAGAAAAAAACTATTGGATTCTTTCTGTCCCAGAGTACCAAAACTATTACCTGTGACAGCTAAAGAACTTAGGTGAAATAAATAGGTGAGACCTGTGGACTTTTTAAAAGGAATCTTAGCTGCTACTTGAGATGGGCTTGCTTTCTTTCAGATGAGTGGAGAATGTATTATGCTGGAGGTCCTGGCCTGGGATGATAATTAAAAAGGACATTCCAAAATATACCCAGGCACTCTTCTGATAAAGTCGTTGCAGAAGTGATGAAGATTTTTTTTTAAAGTCGAATTCTCTTTATTAAGGTAACTTTTAGCAGTTATAGAACAGCCAAACTAGAATTGCTTTCATGTTTATATCAAGTCTACATTGTTCATTTAAGAGAAATTTCCCTTAATTTTTCCACCTCTGGCTCCTGTAACACTAGGCATAACAATCTTCTTGGCATTTATCTCATATAATATATATACTATAATTGTTGATTTACCTCCCTTGTTCTGTTGTAGAAAGCAGGAAATTGTCTAATTAGTCTTGATTTCTGACCAAATGACTAAGTAGTCCAGGGCAGAATCAAGGTTTGGCACACTATAATCTGTAGGCCAAACCAGATTACTTACCTGTTTTTATACATTTGTGAGTTAAGAATGATTTTTACATTTTTAAATGGTTGAAAAGAAATCAAAGGAAGACTATTTTGTGGAATTTAAGTTTCAGTCTTCACAAATAAAGTTTTATTGGAGCACAGTTGTGCTCATTTCACTTGTGTTACTGTCTTCAGCTGCATTCTGTACTACAACAGCAGAATTGAATGCTTGCAACAGAGACCATATGGTCTGAACAGCCTAAAATATTTCTATCTGGCACTTTATAGAAGTACTTTGACCACTTTCCTATTTTATGGGAAGCATGTATTGAATGCTTATTGTTTGAGTTATTTCAAATATAAATCTGAGTTTCGAGAAAGTTCTGATCCTAAAAGTGTTCAGTGAATGTTAATTGAATAATTTTATGACCTGTTTCTCTTGTTATCCATTTGTAAACTAAGTTTAGATCTTTGTGGTGCTGCTGCTTTTCTTGGAGCTAAATAATTACATAGTATTTCTCTTTTGAGGAACTTAAAGAGTACTGTTAATTCTTACAACTGAATCTATTTGATGGGCTGTAGAAGCATCAAGAGGTTACGCTGACCACGTTTTACACAGTAACTTTACTGACTTCATCAAAGAATTGACATCATTCTTGGGCTGGGGTTGTGGCTCAGCAGTAGAGCGCTCACCTAGCACATTTGAGGCCCTGGGTTTGATCCTTAGCACCACATAAAAATAAATAAACAAAGGCATATAGGGCTGGGGATGTGGCTCAAGTGGTAGTGTGCTTGCCTGGCACGCACGCGGTGCTGGGTTCGATCCTCAGCACCACATACAAATAAAGATGTTGTGTCCGTCCGCCAAAAACTAAAAAATAAACATTAAAAAAATTTTCTCTCTCTTCAAAAAAATAAAAAAGGCATATAAAAAATAGAAGTGACATCATTCTTAATGTGTTTATCTCTTTCTTTCTTTGCTGGGGCCATTCTTTGTGATGAAAGAGAATTCATATAAAGCTGGGAATATTCATGAGCAAACTATTGTTAAGCTCTACCAAATGCATTATTCCTTATAGAAATTAGTTATCTTTATAGGCTCTTCAGTTCATTACCAGGTGAATTCATTTAAAAAAATAATTCATGGTTCAAAAAGTAAACACTGCAGAGAATGATAGCAGTTGACAAATGTCAATGAAGTGGTCATTTAAAACCACTATTAAAGTGTTTAGTGAAATGAATTATTATGCTTTTGATAGTCATATATCCACTTCCATTGACTGTAGAGGGATATACTTCAAGGAAGACATACAAGGAAGGTTATTTTTTTAATATTTATTTTTTAGTTGTATTTGGACACAATACTTTTGCCTTATTTATTTTTATGTGGTGCTGAGGATCTAACCCAGGGCTTTGCATGCGCTAGGTGAGCACTCTACCACTGAGCCCCAGCCTCATCCCCAGGGAAGTGTTATTGTAAAGATACCAACATTCTTAGATTAAAGTGCTCAGAACACCCTGGTTGGAAATTACTTGAAGAGGAAAAGGGATGATCTAGAAGCATAAGGCAGTTATGAAAATGTTAGGATTGGAGCCTTCATTTAGATGCTTGGTATGTTAAAAGTACCTCTCAAGTATCAGTGATATAGGCATATTTAGATTGTTGAAATTCCTATATGATCCATAAATATAATTTTATCTCTTGGCTTCAACCGCCTAACATTAAAAATGTTGGTATGTTATTCTTCCTTTATCAGGTCCATAATAAAACATAAGCCCAGAGTTCTTTCCCAACCCTCACATGTTATCATTTTAGTTATAACAGACATTTTTAAAAATTATAGAATCTGAGAGTTGAAATTTTACTTGTAATAATTTAGCCCACTTCTTTTAGTTCCATCCAGTGTGATTTCTATACATGTATCAAGCAAGAAAAATATAGTTGCTTTTTACAAGCGGACATTAAATGGTCATATTTAGATAATTTATAATAACATTTTTCTTTTTTTTTTTTTGGTGGTGCTGGGGTTTGGACCCACTGCTTAATGCATGCAAGCAAGCACTCTATCAACTATATCCCCATCCCCTAGAACGTATTTGTAAAAAAAAGTTTTGTTTTCTTACTGATTGATGGTATTCAAGAACAGACTGCTTGAGCTTGAAATATGCCTGTTGTTTGGAGTAAGGCCTTTAAATGTTAATATTTTTTTTAGTATTTCCTTGCCTAACCTTGTACTCCTATTATCAAATAGCTTTATGCTGAGCTATCTTAGTGAGGGAAATTTTGACTTCCCAGAGTGCCTTTGTTGCTATATTGGTACTAACTAAATTGGTAAGCCTTCTATTCCACCTTCTTTTTGAACATAAACGAGAGTAGATTTTTTGGGGAGTGGAGGTAAGAGGCATGTGAGAAGGAAATCTAATACTGTTTATAGGTTTATATGCTTCACATGAGTTGAGCCCAACCAGAAATAACAAGATACACACCAGATGTGAAAGTATCAGCTAATGTAATTATACTAGGGATCAACTTTACCATTTGATGGCTGAATTACATTGAACTCATTTCTTAGCTGTAACAGGATTTGGTATAGTTGCTTAAATTTGAATTGGGAGTTGAGTGCACTTGGGATTTCACTAGGAGTATTGGGTCCTATGTATTTTGTGTATTGTGAAGCCTGATAACCTGCAAAGCCTGGAATATTTAGATTCATGGCAAGACTTAGCTAGACAGAGCCAAAACTCACATGGACCTCTTATTTTAGACCCCCAATGGGCCTGGATCCCTGTGACCTTTCGCCACTCCTTGAAAAGCCTTGCCTGCATGCGATCTCCAGAGCTTTTACCGAAAGGAGATTCCTCGACCCTCAATGGCTCCCGAATGAATCAAAACCCACAGTGCCACCTTCTTCATTCTTGAAATATGGCTAGGCCAATAACATGAAGGTTTTGAGAATCCCATGACCAGAAATCCCTGGAGAACCTTTAGATCTCCTGTTGCTCATCATGACTGAACCGGCCAGTGCCGTTTTTGACTGAGTGGAATTCATGATCATGGTGAAGAACAGAGATGCCAGTGAGTAGGAGCCAGCAGGGAACTGGGCCTGGGGCAATGGAGTGCAGGTGTGTGACCAACATCTGTGGTGAGCCCCTGTGGTTCTGTCATTGGCTTCCCAATGACATGTGACTGACAAGGTGCAGCCAGCAGACCCTAAAATATAAAGGCATGTTGTTGTGGGGAGAGGATCTGGTGCAATGCTCAGAATCAAGTCGCTACGCTCAAGTGGGAAAGATATATGGGGTAGCAGCCCGGTTTGTGTTTTTTCCTTCAGACCCTGACTCACCCCACGTGACGGAGCTCCCTCCAGCACTGTGTCCCGGTTGACCTTTATGTATTTCAAAAACAAACACCAAATTTCCAGGGAAGCTGCAAGAAATGCCATGAAAACTGGAGGGTGAGCCAAAGGCTTCACAATCCACCCAGGGAGACACTCATACCCCAATGGCCACAGTTACCTACAAAGAGAGGATTCAGCTCTGCTGCCTCCTGTTCGCATTGGAAAATATGAAAGCATGTCCTCCTGTTCACATAGACTGAGACCAAGCTTTCCTGGTCTCACTGCAAAGGAAGCTAAAGCACAAAGCTCTATTTCTAGTGCACAGAGGTCAGAGGCAGATAGTCAAGAAGTCATTAGGCCAGCAAAGTTCCATGTTTGTGGAATGTTTACCCTGTCCCCTACTTTTGGGATCTCTTCTGCCACACCCGAGTTTGTGAGCTCCTCAGAATTTCCAATTCCAGATATGTATTCCCAGATTTTTTTCCTCTTCTCCTCTCACTGTGTCTTATTTGGGGTGATAGTAATGTCAAGGCATTGTGGTGGATGGCAGTGGAAGATTGTTATGTGGCACGTGTTCGCATATATATTAGACTCATTTTCCGTTTTGCCATTTGAAATATTGAATCTCTGACACTAACCCCATAGCCTACTAGAGTCTGACTACTTATCGTAACATCGATAAAAATAATCTAAAGGAATAGAAGTAGAGGCATTTGATAGGAGGCATGGTGTATACTTGGAATTGCCTTTTGCTTCATCAGAGATACATATTATGAAACCTGTCACACATTTTTCTCCTTTTATTTCTCCATGAATTTTCAAAATGAACAAATATGTAACTTCCTGACTCCCTGTCTCTGTCGCCTGGGTCACGATGTATACTCTTATATGCACATATATAATCCTACTGCCCTCACAGGTATATTCTTGAGAGTACTCTGATTTTGGAAAATACAAATTTCATGAAGAGATCACTGCCCCCCAGTACACTGAGGTCACTGAAAATTCCAGCTGTGGTGAGCTTATACTTCAACAAGTTGATCCATGGAACAATGTAGAGGAAAATGAATATTCTGGGTACATGTGTGATGGATATATATCCCCTTATGAGTTTCGATTGGCATACGTACTATTACATTTTAATAGATTAAATATATAGTATGGATTTGCAAACATGAAATATATGTGTCATATACTACCTTGATTCTTTCATGTCCATCTGGGTGGATTGATAATCAACTATTCACAAGATATTTCTCAGAAATATTCATTTTCTTGACATACACATTAGTTTCTGAATACTCAAAATGAACTTCAGTGAATGTTGAGTACTAACCCTCATATTTCTACAGTAAGTGACCCAGTTGAACATCCATGAAAGTATATTCATATGGGACATGATGTGTATTTTGAAGTAAATTTTCATTCAAAATTGTTAAATTCCTATTTCTTCAGAAATGATACATCCAGGATGTATCATTTCATCCAATAATCACAAATTGATATGCATATGATTCACTTACATTCACTCCCTGTATCAGATCCCATGTATTTCTCCATGTTGCTTTACTTGCTCTTTCATGAGATTTCTTTATAACACATTACTTTTGAATTCCATCAACATTTTCGAAGCAACACTCACAGTTTGGTATAAACAGTAACCTTAATATTACCACTAGATGTATAACTACTTGGACTGGATGTTTGTATGTGAATACCAGATTGCATGTATTTTTTAAAATATCAATTCAATCCATTATTTAAAATAGGAACCTGTTATATTTTTTTATTCACCGTATGGTGTCTTCATGCATCATCTCTATATACGTAGACCCAGGGTACACCTATTTTTATCCCCAAACTCTAAACGATAGGGTTTCAAAACATGCTCCCAGAAATGGTGGGAGGAATACACATGTCACCTGCTCCGTGTCTTCCTTTCATCACATCATCTTCTGGACAAAAAATGCAAAACTCACACTTATCTTATGATTTTTCCGAAGCCTAATTTTAATGTGAGCATGGATTACTAAAATCATCTACTTCTGCGTTGCCTATTGTTTTCAAATTTCAATCCTATGGTCAGTATACACTTGTTTCTTCCTAGGATAGTGTATTCAACCATCCCCCCTGTTGAAAATATCCCTGATCTTATCGCTCATTTTGTACTTTGCCCCATCTCCTAACATCCCTATTGATATCTATTTCCCCAAGTGCCTTGTTGTGACTGACTCTTCTTGTGTGCTGACATTCCCATTTACACTCTAATAGAAATTCATTCGATTGCAAAAAGGGCCTTTTGCCCAAATCTTAAACTCACTCTTCTTCCTTCCCCTACACTGGAATCCTGCCTACTATCTCAATTTCACTGGAAGTTCTCTTTTCCATTCAGTAGTCCCAGGTACAAGATCTTATGCCATTGTAAATGGATTCAGAGGATTCACCTCTTGAGAACATAATTCAAAACTATGTATGGCCCAATGAAGGGCCCAACACCCTTGTGTGCTTCAGATCTTACCTAGTTTTCTATTATCATACTTACATTTCACCTTACATTCTTAAAATATCCCAGCTGCCCAATACCCGTATCCATCCAGCAGAATGACTCCTACACCCAATCGAACCTGATATGACCCTGAACCAGACTCTGTTCCCTCAATCTATCTTCACATAACAGCAGGTCCTGAGTTGGTCTTGCCATACAGGTATGTAGGGAATCCTCCATCTGCTGAGAAGCTCAAAGGTAGATGCAGAAATGATCCCTGGAGCAAATGTAGGCAGCTAGGTAGGACCTGTGAGGTCTAAAGTCATCTTCCATGGCCAACAACCCAGTCAGGATGAAGGGCTGTGGCTGAATCAGCCTCTCTCTTCTCAATGCAGGGAAGATGGACACAACCAGGCCTGGGTGGGTTCCTGATCCCGGGCTCCTAGGGTCTATAGGCCTTTATGACTTGTGAAAATGTCACAGGAAGGTGGGGCAGCCTCCATCTCATGGGACCCTTGGAAACAACTGTTAGGACAAAGTGGTTGCCAAGGCAGTGACGTCATTCACGTCCCTGAAGGAAGTGACCTCACCTCACTTCCTCGGTGATGGAACTCTCTGAACTTGGGATCCAGGAGTCGAGGCACCCAGAGGCAGTTCCAGTCCCAGTGGGCTCACTTGTTTTTCTGGACCAAGGCCAGAGTCATTCTTTCTTGGCACCTGGTGATGTGTTGATAGCCAAATGCCTTGAATGGTCTCAACAGGGGCGTTTCCTGAGAAAGAAGTGTTGGCTCATTGCTGGCTCCTGACAACTACACAGATATGGCCAAGGAGACCAGAGCTGAGACAGGACAGGCCACTGCTGTGGAACATATTTTGACCCACCAGTCAGAGGGCAGAGTGGATAGACGCAGACCAAATACAGGGCTGGTTTGTGTGTCTTAGTGGGTGTGTGTTTCAATTTGGCGTTTTGTCTCATGTTCTGAGAACATGAAGGAAAAACGTTTTTGTTGTTGTTGTTGTTGTTGTTGTTGCTGGTGGTGGTGGTGGTGGTGGTGGTGGTGGTGCTGGTTGGTTTGAAATGGACTGTTAACTAGTGAGTCTTTCTATGCCAGTGGATCCCACTGGGTTTGTGGTTAAAGAGAGTAGAGAGAAGAATGCAGCCGTGAATGTTTTCTGTCTAGTGGAAATCTTTGCAGGGCTCCTCATGGCCTATTGATGAATGGACTGCTGCTTGCCTTGCAGATGGGCAACACCTACCAAGATCCTAAGTTCCTGTATTCTTCCTGAATTTTGGCCACTGTCTGAAGGGGTTCGTGTTTTTGTGTCCAAGATGGGTTACCACCTTCAAGCTCTGTGACATGGCCATGGATTGGATTGCTGATGGGAACGCCAAGCATCTCAGAAAAGTCAAAAATTAGCATGACTGGTAAGGATCTCTCTGGAGAATCCCTGCTTGCTTAGATAGCCACCCAAGTTGCATGATTAGGAGCTGTCAGTGCCACAGTGTTCAATTCAAGGAAAGTTTTTCTCCAGGCTTCTTTCCTCCCTATTGTTCTGTTCCCCTGAATGTCAGGGAGGTTTTTGCCTTAGGGCACTCCTTTGGGGATCCTCAAGAAAACAGTTTCAAATGGAAATGAAGAGGCCCCATCAGTGCCTTTTAGGTAAAGTGCTTTGTAAAAGCTGTGTCCGAATCAGACTCTTGGCCCTGTGTGTGGCTGTGAATTACATTCTCAGCACCCCAGGAAACTCAAGAAAAATCCCATGTGTCCATCCAAATCTCAAAGGATGAAAAAGAAGTGTAATATTGGATGAAGTCTCTTGCCTTCCTCTGGTGAGGCTCCTGACCCCGATGAAGTAAGAACAGGGATCCTCTGGGTCAAATGAGTTGTTGCAAGCCCTCCAGTAACTAGCACACAGGTGTTTGGGTGTTTTCATGAGTCCAGTACACATAAAGAATCTACCCCTGGCAGGCAGGAGGCCTCGAATTTGAGAAGCAGAGCAGTATTAACTACAGGCCCATTTTATCTATCCTGTTTCTCAGGAAGGGTGTCCAGGCCACCATGACGTTTGGCACATGATGGGCATGAGAGCTTACTTTGCACACCATCTTAGACTGCTCCCCCTAAGGAAACCCCCAGCCAGAATGTTATGATGCGTGTCTGTATGGAAGAAGATGAGGGCCACGTGGGAGTGTTTTTGTTAGAATAGTGGTCTTTTGTGTGGTGGTTGGAAAAGATGAGCGGGTCCACCTCAGCTTGAACTCTGGTGTGATGCCATTAGAGACTCAGTTCTGGAACTGATCTCAGAGAACTCTTGCCATGAATCGTGTTGGGATTTTACAAGGCCAGGCATTAGAGGAGCCTTTGGAAAGTGAGGTCTAGGCCGAGGGTGGCTTTCTCCACAGCACTGGGAATCTCAGCCAGGATTTCACATGAGTTTGCTGTTAAAGCCTTTTCAGCTATAGTTGAGAGCCAACACTCACATGGACCTCTTATTTTAGACCCCCAATGGGCCTGGATCCCTGTGACCTTTCGCCACTCCTTGAAAAGCCTTGCCTGCATGCGATCTCCAGAGCTTTTACCGAAAGGAGATTCCTCGACCCTCAATGGCTCCCGAATGAATCAAAACCCACAGTGCCACCTTCTTCATTCTTGAAATATGGCTAGGCCAATAACATGAAGGTTTTGAGAATCCCATGACCAGAAATCCCTGGAGAACCTTTAGATCTCCTGTTGCTCATCATGACTGAACCGGCCAGTGCCATTTTTGACTGAGTGGAATTCATGATCATGGTGAAGAACAGAGATGCCAGTGAGTAGGAGCCAGCAGGGAACTGGGCCTGGAGCAATGGAGTGCAGGTGTGTGACCAACATCTGTGGTGAGCCCCTGTGGTTCTGTCATTGGCTTCCCAATGACATGTGACTGACAAGGTGCAGCCAGCAGACCCTAAAATATAAAGGCATGTTGTTGTGGGGAGAGGATCTGGTGCGATGCTCAGAATCAAGTCGCTACGCTCAAGTGGGAAAGATATATGGGGTAGCAGCCCGGTTTGTGTTTTTTCCTTCAGACCCTGACTCACCCCACGTGACGGAGCTCCCTCCAGCACTGTGTCCCGGTTGACCTTTATGTATTTCAAAAACAAACACCAAATTTCCAGGGAAGCTGCAAGAAATGCCATGAAAACTGGAGGGTGAGCCAAAGGCTTCACAATCCACCCAGGGAGACACTCATACCCCAATGGCCACAGTTACCTACAAAGAGAGGATTCAGCTCTGCTGCCTCCTGTTCGCATTGGAAAATATGAAAGCATGTCCTCCTGTTCACATAGACTGAGACCAAGCTTTCCTGGTCTCACTGCAAAGGAAGCTAAAGCACAAAGCTCTATTTCTAGTGCACAGAGGTCAGAGGCAGATAGTCAAGAAGTCATTAGGCCAGCAAAGTTCCATGTTTGTGGAATGTTTACCCTGTCCCCTACTTTTGGGATCTCTTCTGCCACACCCGAGTTTGTGAGCTCCTCAGAATTTCCAATTCCAGATATGTATTCCCAGATTTTTTTCCTCTTCTCCTCTCACTGTGTCTTATTTGGGGTGATAGTAATGTCAAGGCATTGTGGTGGATGGCAGTGGAAGATTGTTATGTGGCACGTGTTCGCATATATATTAGACTCATTTTCCGTTTTGCCATTTGAAATATTGAATCTCTGACACTAACCCCATAGCCTACTAGAGTCTGACTACTTATCGTAACATCGATAAAAATAATCTAAAGGAATAGAAGTAGAGGCATTTGATAGGAGGCATGGTGTATACTTGGAATTGCCTTTTGCTTCATCAGAGATACATATTATGAAACCTGTCACACATTTTTCTCCTTTTATTTCTCCATGAATTTTCAAAATGAACAAATATGTAACTTCCTGACTCCCTGTCTCTGTCGCCTGGGTCACGATGTATACTCTTATATGCACATATATAATCCTACTGCCCTCACAGGTATATTCTTGAGAGTACTCTGATTTTGGAAAATACAAATTTCATGAAGAGATCACTGCCCCCCAGTACACTGAGGTCACTGAAAATTCCAGCTGTGGTGAGCTTATACTTCAACAAGTTGATCCATGGAACAATGTAGAGGAAAATGAATATTCTGGGTACATGTGTGATGGATATATATCCCCTTATGAGTTTCGATTGGCATACGTACTATTACATTTTAATAGATTAAATATATAGTATGGATTTGCAAACATGAAATATATGTGTCATATACTACCTTGATTCTTTCATGTCCATCTGGGTGGATTGATAATCAACTATTCACAAGATATTTCTCAGAAATATTCATTTTCTTGATATACACATTAGTTTCTGAATACTCAAAATGAACTTCAGTGAATGTTGAGTACTAACCCTCATATTTCTACAGTAAGTGACCCAGTTGAACATCCATGAAAGTATATTCATATGGGACATGATGTGTATTTTGAAGTAAATTTTCATTCAAAATTGTTAAATTCCTATTTCTTCAGAAATGATACATCCAGGATGTATCATTTCATCCAATAATCACAAATTGATATGCATATGATTCACTTACATTCACTCCCTGTATCAGATCCCATGTATTTCTCCATGTTGCTTTACTTGCTCTTTCATGAGATTTCTTTATAACACATTACTTTTGAATTCCATCAACATTTTCGAAGCAACACTCACAGTTTGGTATAAACAGTAACCTTAATATTACCACTAGATGTATAACTACTTGGACTGGATGTTTGTATGTGAATACCAGATTGCATGTATTTTTTAAAATATCAATTCAATCCATTATTTAAAATAGGAACCTGTTATATTTTTTTATTCACCGTATGGTGTCTTCATGCATCATCTCTATATACGTAGACCCAGGGTACACCTATTTTTATCCCCAAACTCTAAACGATAGGGTTTCAAAACATGCTCCCAGAAATGGTGGGAGGAATACACATGTCACCTGCTCCGTGTCTTCCTTTCATCACATCATCTTCTGGACAAAAAATGCAAAACTCACACTTATCTTATGATTTTTCCGAAGCCTAATTTTAATGTGAGCATGGATTACTAAAATCATCTACTTCTGCGTTGCCTATTGTTTTCAAATTTCAATCCTATGGTCAGTATACACTTGTTTCTTCCTAGGATAGTGTATTCAACCATCCCCCCTGTTGAAAATATCCCTGATCTTATCGCTCATTTTGTACTTTGCCCCATCTCCTAACATCCCTATTGATATCTATTTCCCCAAGTGCCTTGTTGTGACTGACTCTTCTTGTGTGCTGACATTCCCATTTACACTCTAATAGAAATTCATTCGATTGCAAAAAGGGCCTTTTGCCCAAATCTTAAACTCACTCTTCTTCCTTCCCCTACACTGGAATCCTGCCTACTATCTCAATTTCACTGGAAGTTCTCTTTTCCATTCAGTAGTCCCAGGTACAAGATCTTATGCCATTGTAAATGGATTCAGAGGATTCACCTCTTGAGAACATAATTCAAAACTATGTATGGCCCAATGAAGGGCCCAACACCCTTGTGTGCTTCAGATCTTACCTAGTTTTCTATTATCATACTTACATTTCACCTTACATTCTTAAAATATCCCAGTTGCCCAATACCCGTATCCATCCAGCAGAATGACTCCTACACCCAATCGAACCTGATATGACCCTGAACCAGACTCTGTTCCCTCAATCTATCTTCACATAACAGCAGGTCCTGAGTTGGTCTTGCCATACAGGTATGTAGGGAATCCTCCATCTGCTGAGAAGCTCAAAGGTAGATGCAGAAATGATCCCTGGAGCAAATGTAGGCAGCTAGGTAGGACCTGTGAGGTCTAAAGTCATCTTCCATGGCCAACAACCCAGTCAGGATGAAGGGCTGTGGCTGAATCAGCCTCTCTCTTCTCAATGCAGGGAAGATGGACACAACCAGGCCTGGGTGGGTTCCTGATCCCGGGCTCCTAGGGTCTATAGGCCTTTATGACTTGTGAAAATGTCACAGGAAGGTGGGGCAGCCTCCATCTCATGGGACCCTTGGAAACAACTGTTAGGACAAAGTGGTTGCCAAGGCAGTGACGTCATTCACGTCCCTGAAGGAAGTGACCTCACCTCACTTCCTCGGTGATGGAACTCTCTGAACTTGGGATCCAGGAGTCGAGGCACCCAGAGGCAGTTCCAGTCCCAGTGGGCTCACTTGTTTTTCTGGACCAAGGCCAGAGTCATTCTTTCTTGGCACCTGGTGATGTGTTGATAGCCAAATGCCTTGAATGGTCTCAACAGGGGCGTTTCCTGAGAAAGAAGTGTTGGCTCATTGCTGGCTCCTGACAACTACACAGATATGGCCAAGGAGACCAGAGCTGAGACAGGACAGGCCACTGCTGTGGAACATATTTTGACCCACCAGTCAGAGGGCAGAGTGGATAGACGCAGACCAAATACAGGGCTGGTTTGTGTGTCTTAGTGGGTGTGTGTTTCAATTTGGCGTTTTGTCTCATGTTCTGAGAACATGAAGGAAAAACGTTTTTGTTGTTGTTGTTGTTGTTGTTGTTGCTGGTGGTGGTGGTGGTGGTGGTGGTGGTGGTGCTGGTTGGTTTGAAATGGACTGTTAACTAGTGAGTCTTTCTATGCCAGTGGATCCCACTGGGTTTGTGGTTAAAGAGAGTAGAGAGAAGAATGCAGCCGTGAATGTTTTCTGTCTAGTGGAAATCTTTGCAGGGCTCCTCATGGCCTATTGATGAATGGACTGCTGCTTGCCTTGCAGATGGGCAACACCTACCAAGATCCTAAGTTCTTGTATTCTTCCTGAATTTTGGCCACTGTCTGAAGGGGTTCGTGTTTTTGTGTCAAAGATGGGTTACCACCTTCAAGCTCTGTGACATGGCCATGGATTGGATTGCTGATGGGAACGCCAAGCATCTCAGAAAAGTCAAAAATTAGCATGACTGGTAAAGATCTCTCTGGAGAATCCCTGCTTGCTTAGATAGCCACCCAAGTTGCATGATTAGGAGCTGTCAGTGCCACAGTGTTCAATTCAAGGAAAGTTTTTCTCCAGGCTTCTTTCCTCCCTATTGTTCTGTTCCCCTGAATGTCAGGGAGGTTTTTGCCTTAGGGCACTCCTTTGGGGATCCTCAAGAAAACAGTTTCAAATGGAAATGAAGAGGCCCCATCAGTGCCTTTTAGGTAAAGTGCTTTGTAAAAGCTGTGTCCGAATCAGACTCTTGGCCCTGTGTGTGGCTGTGAATTACATTCTCAGCACCCCAGGAAACTCAAGAAAAATCCCATGTGTCCATCCAAATCTCAAAGGATGAAAAAGAAGTGTAATATTGGATGAAGTCTCTTGCCTTCCTCTGGTGAGGCTCCTGACCCCGATGAAGTAAGAACAGGGATACTCTGGGTCAAATGAGTTGTTGCAAGCCCTCCAGTAACTAGCACACAGGTGTTTGGGTGTTTTCATGAGTCCAGTACACATAAAGAATCTACCCCTGGCAGGCAGGAGGCCTCGAATTTGAGAAGCAGAGCAGTATTAACTACAGGCCCATTTTATCTATCCTGTTTCTCAGGAAGGGTGTCCAGGCCACCATGACGTTTGGCACATGATGGGCATGAGAGCTTACTTTGCACACCATCTTAGACTGCTCCCCCTAAGGAAACCCCCAGCCAGAATGTTATGATGCGTGTCTGTATGGAAGAAGATGAGGGCCACGTGGGAGTGTTTTTGTTAGAATAGTGGTCTTTTGTGTGGTGGTTGGAAAAGATGAGTGGGTCCACCTCAGCTTGAACTCTGGTGTGATGCCATTAGAGACTCAGTTCTGGAACTGATCTCAGAGAACTCTTGCCATGAATCGTGTTGGGATTTTACAAGGCCAGGCATTAGAGGAGCCTTTGGAAAGTGAGGTCTAGGCCGAGGGTGGCTTTCTCCACAGCACTGGGAATCTCAGCCAGGATTTCACATGAGTTTGCTGTTAAAGCCTTTTCAGCTATAGTTGAGAGCCAACACTCACATGGACCTCTTATTTTAGACCCCCAATGGGCCTGGATCCCTGTGACCTTTCGCCACTCCTTGAGAAGCCTTGCCTGCCTGCGATCTCCAGAGCTTTTACCGTAAGGAGATTCCTCGACCCTCAATGGCTCCCGAATGAATCAAAACCCACAGTGCCACCTTCTTCATTCTTGAAATATGGCTAGGCCAATAACATGAAGGTTTTGAGAATCCCATGACCAGAAATCCCTGGAGAACCTTTAGATCTCCTGTTGCTCATCATGACTGAACCGGCCAGTGCCGTTTTTGACTGAGTGGAATTCATGATCATGGTGAAGAACAGAGATGCCAGTGAGTAGGAGCCAGCAGGGAACTGGGCCTGGAGCAATGGAGTGCAGGTGTGTGACCAACATCTGTGGTGAGCCCCTGTGGTTCTGTCATTGGCTTCCCAATGACATGTGACTGACAAGGTGCAGCCAGCAGACCCTAAAATATAAAGGCATGTTGTTGTGGGGAGAGGATCTGGTGCGATGCTCAGAATCAAGTCGCTACGCTCAAGTGGGAAAGATATATGGGGTAGCAGCCCGGTTTGTGTTTTTTCCTTCAGACCCTGACTCACCCCACGTGACGGAGCTCCCTCCAGCACTGTGTCCCGGTTGACCTTTATGTATTTCAAAAACAAACACCAAATTTCCAGGGAAGCTGCAAGAAATGCCATGAAAACTGGAGGGTGAGCCAAAGGCTTCACAATCCACCCAGGGAGACACTCATACCCCAATGGCCACAGTTACCTACAAAGAGAGGATTCAGCTCTGCTGCCTCCTGTTCACATAGACTGAGACCAAGCTTTCCTGGTCTCACTGCAAAGGAAGCTAAAGCACAAAGCTCTATTTCTAGTGCACAGAGGTCAGAGGCAGATAGTCAAGAAGTCATTAGGCCAGCAAAGTTCCATGTTTGTGGAATGTTTACCCTGTCCCCTACTTTTGGGATCTCTTCTGCCACACCCGAGTTTGTGAGCTCCTCAGAATTTCCAATTCCAGATATGTATTCCCAGATTTTTTTCCTCTTCTCCTCTCACTGTGTCTTATTTGGGGTGATAGTAATGTCAAGGCATTGTGGTGGATGGCAGTGGAAGATTGTTATGTGGCACGTGTTCGCATATATATTAGACTCATTTTCCGTTTTGCCATTTGAAATATTGAATCTCTGACACTAACCCCATAGCCTACTAGAGTCTGACTACTTATCGTAACATCGATAAAAATAATCTAAAGGAATAGAAGTAGAGGCATTTGATAGGAGGCATGGTGTATACTTGGAATTGCCTTTTGCTTCATCAGAGATACATATTATGAAACCTGTCACACATTTTTCTCCTTTTATTTCTCCATGAATTTTCAAAATGAACAAATATGTAACTTCCTGACTCCCTGTCTCTGTCGCCTGGGTCACGATGTATACTCTTATATGCACATATATAATCCTACTGCCCTCACAGGTATATTCTTGAGAGTACTCTGATTTTGGAAAATACAAATTTCATGAAGAGATCACTGCCCCCCAGTACACTGAGGTCACTGAAAATTCCAGCTGTGGTGAGCTTATACTTCAACAAGTTGATCCATGGAACAATGTAGAGGAAAATGAATATTCTGGGTACATGTGTGATGGATATATATCCCCTTATGAGTTTCGATTGGCATACGTACTATTACATTTTAATAGATTAAATATATAGTATGGATTTGCAAACATGAAATATATGTGTCATATACTACCTTGATTCTTTCATGTCCATCTGGGTGGATTGATAATCAACTATTCACAAGATATTTCTCAGAAATATTCATTTTCTTGACATACACATTAGTTTCTGAATACTCAAAATGAACTTCAGTGAATGTTGAGTACTAACCCTCATATTTCTACAGTAAGTGACCCAGTTGAACATCCATGAAAGTATATTCATATGGGACATGATGTGTATTTTGAAGTAAATTTTCATTCAAAATTGTTAAATTCCTATTTCTTCAGAAATGATACATCCAGGATGTATCATTTCATCCAATAATCACAAATTGATATGCATATGATTCACTTACATTCACTCCCTGTATCAGATCCCATGTATTTCTCCATGTTGCTTTACTTGCTCTTTCATGAGATTTCTTTATAACACATTACTTTTGAATTCCATCAACATTTTCGAAGCAACACTCACAGTTTGGTATAAACAGTAACCTTAATATTACCACTAGATGTATAACTACTTGGACTGGATGTTTGTATGTGAATACCAGATTGCATGTATTTTTTAAAATATCAATTCAATCCATTATTTAAAATAGGAACCTGTTATATTTTTTTATTCACCGTATGGTGTCTTCATGCATCATCTCTATATACGTAGACCCAGGGTACACCTATTTTTATCCCCAAACTCTAAACGATAGGGTTTCAAAACATGCTCCCAGAAATGGTGGGAGGAATACACATGTCACCTGCTCCGTGTCTTCCTTTCATCACATCATCTTCTGGACAAAAAATGCAAAACTCACACTTATCTTATGATTTTTCCGAAGCCTAATTTTAATGTGAGCATGGATTACTAAAATCATCTACTTCTGCGTTGCCTATTGTTTTCAAATTTCAATCCTATGGTCAGTATACACTTGTTTCTTCCTAGGATAGTGTATTCAACCATCCCCCCTGTTGAAAATATCCCTGATCTTATCGCTCATTTTGTACTTTGCCCCATCTCCTAACATCCCTATTGATATCTATTTCCCCAAGTGCCTTGTTGTGACTGACTCTTCTTGTGTGCTGACATTCCCATTTACACTCTAATAGAAATTCATTCGATTGCAAAAAGGGCCTTTTGCCCAAATCTTAAACTCACTCTTCTTCCTTCCCCTACACTGGAATCCTGCCTACTATCTCAATTTCACTGGAAGTTCTCTTTTCCATTCAGTAGTCCCAGGTACAAGATCTTATGCCATTGTAAATGGATTCAGAGGATTCACCTCTTGAGAACATAATTCAAAACTATGTATGGCCCAATGAAGGGCCCAACACCCTTGTGTGCTTCAGATCTTACCTAGTTTTCTATTATCATACTTACATTTCACCTTACATTCTTAAAATATCCCAGTTGCCCAATACCCGTATCCATCCAGCAGAATGACTCCTACACCCAATCGAACCTGATATGACCCTGAACCAGACTCTGTTCCCTCAATCTATCTTCACATAACAGCAGGTCCTGAGTTGGTCTTGCCATACAGGTATGTAGGGAATCCTCCATCTGCTGAGAAGCTCAAAGGTAGATGCAGAAATGATCCCTGGAGCAAATGTAGGCAGCTAGGTAGGACCTGTGAGGTCTAAAGTCATCTTCCATGGCCAACAACCCAGTCAGGATGAAGGGCTGTGGCTGAATCAGCCTCTCTCTTCTCAATGCAGGGAAGATGGACACAACCAGGCCTGGGTGGGTTCCTGATCCCGGGCTCCTAGGGTCTATAGGCCTTTATGACTTGTGAAAATGTCACAGGAAGGTGGGGCAGCCTCCATCTCATGGGACCCTTGGAAACAACTGTTAGGACAAAGTGGTTGCCAAGGCAGTGACGTCATTCACGTCCCTGAAGGAAGTGACCTCACCTCACTTCCTCGGTGATGGAACTCTCTGAACTTGGGATCCAGGAGTCGAGGCACCCAGAGGCAGTTCCAGTCCCAGTGGGCTCACTTGTTTTTCTGGACCAAGGCCAGAGTCATTCTTTCTTGGCACCTGGTGATGTGTTGATAGCCAAATGCCTTGAATGGTCTCAACAGGGGCGTTTCCTGAGAAAGAAGTGTTGGCTCATTGCTGGCTCCTGACAACTACACAGATATGGCCAAGGAGACCAGAGCTGAGACAGGACAGGCCACTGCTGTGGAACATATTTTGACCCACCAGTCAGAGGGCAGAGTGGATAGACGCAGACCAAATACAGGGCTGGTTTGTGTGTCTTAGTGGGTGTGTGTTTCAATTTGGCGTTTTGTCTCATGTTCTGAGAACATGAAGGAAAAACGTTTTTGTTGTTGTTGTTGTTGTTGTTGTTGCTGGTGGTGGTGGTGGTGGTGGTGGTGGTGGTGCTGGTTGGTTTGAAATGGACTGTTAACTAGTGAGTCTTTCTATGCCAGTGGATCCCACTGGGTTTGTGGTTAAAGAGAGTAGAGAGAAGAATGCAGCCGTGAATGTTTTCTGTCTAGTGGAAATCTTTGCAGGGCTCCTCATGGCCTATTGATGAATGGACTGCTGCTTGCCTTGCAGATGGGCAACACCTACCAAGATCCTAAGTTCTTGTATTCTTCCTGAATTTTGGCCACTGTCTGAAGGGGTTCGTGTTTTTGTGTCAAAGATGGGTTACCACCTTCAAGCTCTGTGACATGGCCATGGATTGGATTGCTGATGGGAACGCCAAGCATCTCAGAAAAGTCAAAAATTAGCATGACTGGTAAAGATCTCTCTGGAGAATCCCTGCTTGCTTAGATAGCCACCCAAGTTGCATGATTAGGAGCTGTCAGTGCCACAGTGTTCAATTCAAGGAAAGTTTTTCTCCAGGCTTCTTTCCTCCCTATTGTTCTGTTCCCCTGAATGTCAGGGAGGTTTTTGCCTTAGGGCACTCCTTTGGGGATCCTCAAGAAAACAGTTTCAAATGGAAATGAAGAGGCCCCATCAGTGCCTTTTAGGTAAAGTGCTTTGTAAAAGCTGTGTCCGAATCAGACTCTTGGCCCTGTGTGTGGCTGTGAATTACATTCTCAGCACCCCAGGAAACTCAAGAAAAATCCCATGTGTCCATCCAAATCTCAAAGGATGAAAAAGAAGTGTAATATTGGATGAAGTCTCTTGCCTTCCTCTGGTGAGGCTCCTGACCCCGATGAAGTAAGAACAGGGATACTCTGGGTCAAATGAGTTGTTGCAAGCCCTCCAGTAACTAGCACACAGGTGTTTGGGTGTTTTCATGAGTCCAGTACACATAAAGAATCTACCCCTGGCAGGCAGGAGGCCTCGAATTTGAGAAGCAGAGCAGTATTAACTACAGGCCCATTTTATCTGTCCTGTTTCTCAGGAAGGGTGTCCAGGCCACCATGACGTTTGGCACATGATGGGCATGAGAGCTTACTTTGCACACCATCTTAGACTGCTCCCCCTAAGGAAACCCCCAGCCAGAATGTTATGATGCGTGTCTGTATGGAAGAAGATGAGGGCCACGTGGGAGTGTTTTTGTTAGAATAGTGGTCTTTTGTGTGGTGGTTGGAAAAGATGAGTGGGTCCACCTCAGCTTGAACTCTGGTGTGATGCCATTAGAGACTCAGTTCTGGAACTGATCTCAGAGAACTCTTGCCATGAATCGTGTTGGGATTTTACAAGGCCAGGCATTAGAGGAGCCTTTGGAAAGTGAGGTCTAGGCCGAGGGTGGCTTTCTCCACAGCACTGGGAATCTCAGCCAGGATTTCACATGAGTTTGCTGTTAAAGCCTTTTCAGCTATAGTTGAGAGCCAACACTCACATGGACCTCTTATTTTAGACCCCCAATGGGCCTGGATCCCTGTGACCTTTCGCCACTCCTTGAAAAGCCTTGCCTGCATGCGATCTCCAGAGCTTTTACCGAAAGGAGATTCCTCGACCCTCAATGGCTCCCGAATGAATCAAAACCCACAGTGCCACCTTCTTCATTCTTGAAATATGGCTAGGCCAATAACATGAAGGTTTTGAGAATCCCATGACCAGAAATCCCTGGAGAACCTTTAGATCTCCTGTTGCTCATCATGACTGAACCGGCCAGTGCCGTTTTTGACTGAGTGGAATTCATGATCATGGTGAAGAACAGAGATGCCAGTGAGTAGGAGCCAGCAGGGAACTGGGCCTGGAGCAATGGAGTGCAGGTGTGTGACCAACATCTGTGGTGAGCCCCTGTGGTTCTGTCATTGGCTTCCCAATGACATGTGACTGACAAGGTGCAGCCAGCAGACCCTAAAATATAAAGGCATGTTGTTGTGGGGAGAGGATCTGGTGCGATGCTCAGAATCAAGTCGCTACGCTCAAGTGGGAAAGATATATGGGGTAGCAGCCCGGTTTGTGTTTTTTCCTTCAGACCCTGACTCACCCCACGTGACGGAGCTCCCTCCAGCACTGTGTCCCGGTTGACCTTTATGTATTTCAAAAACAAACACCAAATTTCCAGGGAAGCTGCAAGAAATGCCATGAAAACTGGAGGGTGAGCCAAAGGCTTCACAATCCACCCAGGGAGACACTCATACCCCAATGGCCACAGTTACCTACAAAGAGAGGATTCAGCTCTGCTGCCTCCTGTTCACATTGGAAAATATGAAAGCATGTCCTCCTGTTCACATAGACTGAGACCAAGCTTTCCTGGTCTCACTGCAAAGGAAGCTAAAGCACAAAGCTCTATTTCTAGTGCACAGAGGTCAGAGGCAGATAGTCAAGAAGTCATTAGGCCAGCAAAGTTCCATGTTTGTGGAATGTTTACCCTGTCCCCTACTTTTGGGATCTCTTCTGCCACACCCGAGTTTGTGAGCTCCTCAGAATTTCCAATTCCAGATATGTATTCCCAGATTTTTTTCCTCTTCTCCTCTCACTGTGTCTTATTTGGGGTGATAGTAATGTCAAGGCATTGTGGTGGATGGCAGTGGAAGATTGTTATGTGGCACGTGTTCGCATATATATTAGACTCATTTTCCGTTTTGCCATTTGAAATATTGAATCTCTGACACTAACCCCATAGCCTACTAGAGTCTGACTACTTATCGTAACATCGATAAAAATAATCTAAAGGAATAGAAGTAGAGGCATTTGATAGGAGGCATGGTGTATACTTGGAATTGCCTTTTGCTTCATCAGAGATACATATTATGAAACCTGTCACACATTTTTCTCCTTTTATTTCTCCATGAATTTTCAAAATGAACAAATATGTAACTTCCTGACTCCCTGTCTCTGTCGCCTGGGTCACGATGTATACTCTTATATGCACATATATAATCCTACTGCCCTCACAGGTATATTCTTGAGAGTACTCTGATTTTGGAAAATACAAATTTCATGAAGAGATCACTGCCCCCCAGTACACTGAGGTCACTGAAAATTCCAGCTGTGGTGAGCTTATACTTCAACAAGTTGATCCATGGAACAATGTAGAGGAAAATGAATATTCTGGGTACATGTGTGATGGATATATATCCCCTTATGAGTTTCGATTGGCATACGTACTATTACATTTTAATAGATTAAATATATAGTATGGATTTGCAAACATGAAATATATGTGTCATATACTACCTTGATTCTTTCATGTCCATCTGGGTGGATTGATAATCAACTATTCACAAGATATTTCTCAGAAATATTCATTTTCTTGACATACACATTAGTTTCTGAATACTCAAAATGAACTTCAGTGAATGTTGAGTACTAACCCTCATATTTCTACAGTAAGTGACCCAGTTGAACATCCATGAAAGTATATTCATATGGGACATGATGTGTATTTTGAAGTAAATTTTCATTCAAAATTGTTAAATTCCTATTTCTTCAGAAATGATACATCCAGGATGTATCATTTCATCCAATAATCACAAATTGATATGCATATGATTCACTTACATTCACTCCCTGTATCAGATCCCATGTATTTCTCCATGTTGCTTTACTTGCTCTTTCATGAGATTTCTTTATAACACATTACTTTTGAATTCCATCAACATTTTCGAAGCAACACTCACAGTTTGGTATAAACAGTAACCTTAATATTACCACTAGATGTATAACTACTTGGACTGGATGTTTGTATGTGAATACCAGATTGCATGTATTTTTTAAAATATCAATTCAATCCATTATTTAAAATAGGAACCTGTTATATTTTTTTATTCACCGTATGGTGTCTTCATGCATCATCTCTATATACGTAGACCCAGGGTACACCTATTTTTATCCCCAAACTCTAAACGATAGGGTTTCAAAACATGCTCCCAGAAATGGTGGGAGGAATACACATGTCACCTGCTCCGTGTCTTCCTTTCATCACATCATCTTCTGGACAAAAAATGCAAAACTCACACTTATCTTATGATTTTTCCGAAGCCTAATTTTAATGTGAGCATGGATTACTAAAATCATCTACTTCTGCGTTGCCTATTGTTTTCAAATTTCAATCCTATGGTCAGTATACACTTGTTTCTTCCTAGGATAGTGTATTCAACCATCCCCCCTGTTGAAAATATCCCTGATCTTATCGCTCATTTTGTACTTTGCCCCATCTCCTAACATCCCTATTGATATCTATTTCCCCAAGTGCCTTGTTGTGACTGACTCTTCTTGTGTGCTGACATTCCCATTTACACTCTAATAGAAATTCATTCGATTGCAAAAAGGGCCTTTTGCCCAAATCTTAAACTCACTCTTCTTCCTTCCCCTACACTGGAATCCTGCCTACTATCTCAATTTCACTGGAAGTTCTCTTTTCCATTCAGTAGTCCCAGGTACAAGATCTTATGCCATTGTAAATGGATTCAGAGGATTCACCTCTTGAGAACATAATTCAAAACTATGTATGGCCCAATGAAGGGCCCAACACCCTTGTGTGCTTCAGATCTTACCTAGTTTTCTATTATCATACTTACATTTCACCTTACATTCTTAAAATATCCCAGTTGCCCAATACCCGTATCCATCCAGCAGAATGACTCCTACACCCAATCGAACCTGATATGACCCTGAACCAGACTCTGTTCCCTCAATCTATCTTCACATAACAGCAGGTCCTGAGTTGGTCTTGCCATACAGGTATGTAGGGAATCCTCCATCTGCTGAGAAGCTCAAAGGTAGATGCAGAAATGATCCCTGGAGCAAATGTAGGCAGCTAGGTAGGACCTGTGAGGTCTAAAGTCATCTTCCATGGCCAACAACCCAGTCAGGATGAAGGGCTGTGGCTGAATCAGCCTCTCTCTTCTCAATGCAGGGAAGATGGACACAACCAGGCCTGGGTGGGTTCCTGATCCCGGGCTCCTAGGGTCTATAGGCCTTTATGACTTGTGAAAATGTCACAGGAAGGTGGGGCAGCCTCCATCTCATGGGACCCTTGGAAACAACTGTTAGGACAAAGTGGTTGCCAAGGCAGTGACGTCATTCACGTCCCTGAAGGAAGTGACCTCACCTCACTTCCTTGGTGATGGAACTCTCTGAACTTGGGATCCAGGAGTCGAGGCACCCAGAGGCAGTTCCAGTCCCAGTGGGCTCACTTGTTTTTCTGGACCAAGGCCAGAGTCATTCTTTCTTGGCACCTGGTGATGTGTTGATAGCCAAATGCCTTGAATGGTCTCAACAGGGGCGTTTCCTGAGAAAGAAGTGTTGGCTCATTGCTGGCTCCTGACAACTACACAGATATGGCCAAGGAGACCAGAGCTGAGACAGGACAGGCCACTGCTGTGGAACATATTTTGACCCACCAGTCAGAGGGCAGAGTGGATAGACGCAGACCAAATACAGGGGTGGTTTGTGTGTCTTAGTGGGTGTGTGTTTCAATTTGGCGTTTTGTCTCATGTTCTGAGAACATGAAGGAAAAACGTTTTTGTTGTTGTTGTTGTTGTTGTTGTTGGTGGTGGTGGTGGTGGTGGTGGTGGTGGTGGTTGGTTTGAAATGGACTGTTAACTAGTGAGTCTTTCTATGCCAGTGGATCCCACTGGGTTTGTGGTTAAAGAGAGTAGAGAGAAGAATGCAGCCGTGAATGTTTTCTGTCTAGTGGAAATCTTTGCAGGGCTCCTCATGGTCTATTGATGAATGGACTGCTGCTTGCCTTGCAGATGGGCAACACCTACCAAGATCCTAAGTTCCTGTATTCTTCCTGAATTTTGGCCACTGTCTGAAGGGGTTCGTGTTTTTGTGTCCAAGATGGGTTACCACCTTCAAGCTCTGTGACATGGCCATGGATTGGATTGCTGATGGGAACGCCAAGCATCTCAGAAAAGTCAAAAATTAGCATGACTGGTAAGGATCTCTCTGGAGAATCCCTGCTTGCTTAGATAGCCACCCAAGTTGCATGATTAGGAGCTGTCAGTGCCACAGTGTTCAATTCAAGGAAAGTTTTCTCCAGGCTTCTTTCCTCCCTATTGTTCTGTTCCCCTGAATGTCAGGGAGGTGTTTGCCTTAGGGCACTCCTTTGGGGATCCTCAAGAAAACAGTTTCAAATGGAAATGAAGAGGCCCCATCAGTGCCTTTTAGGTAAAGTGCTTTGTAAAAGCTGTGTCTGAATCAGACTCTTGGCCCTGTGTGTGGCTGTGAATTACATTCTCAGCACCCCAGGAAACTCAAGAAAAATCCCATGTGTCCATCCAAATCTCAAAGGATAAAAAAGAAGTGTAATATTGGATGAAGTCTCTTGCCTTCCTCTGGTGAGGCTCCTGACCCCGATGAAGTAAGAACAGGGATCCTCTGGGTCAAATGAGTTGTTGCAAGCCCTCCAGTAACTAGCACACAGGTGTTTGGGTGTTTTCATGAGTCCAGTACACATAAAGAATCTACCCCTGGCAGGCAGGAGGCCTCGAATTTGAGAAGCAGAGCAGTATTAACTACAGGCCCATTTTATCTATCCTGTTTCTCAGGAAGGGTGTCCAGGCCACCATGACGTTTGGCACATGATGGGCATGAGAGCTTACTTTGCACACCATCTTAGACTGCTCCCCCTAAGGAAACCCCCAGCCAGAATGTTATGATGCGTGTCTGTATGGAAGAAGATGAGGGCCACGTGGGAGTGTTTTTGTTAGAATAGTGGTCTTTTGTGTGGTGGTTGGAAAAGATGAGTGGGTCCACCTCAGCTTGAACTCTGGTGTGATGCCATTAGAGACTCAGTTCTGGAACTGATCTCAGAGAACTCTTGCCATGAATCGTGTTGGGATTTTACAAGGCCAGGCATTAGAGGAGCCTTTGGAAAGTGAGGTCTAGGCCGAGGGTGGCTTTCTCCACAGCACTGGGAATCTCAGCCAGGATTTCACATGAGTTTGCTGTTAAAGCCTTTTCAGCTATAGTTGAGAGCCAACACTCACATGGACCTCTTATTTTAGACCCCCAATGGGCCTGGATCCCTGTGACCTTTCGCCACTCCTTGAAAAGCCTTGCCTGCATGCGATCTCCAGAGCTTTTACCGAAAGGAGATTCCTCGACCCTCAATGGCTCCCGAATGAATCAAAACCCACAGTGCCACCTTCTTCATTCTTGAAATATGGCTAGGCCAATAACATGAAGGTTTTGAGAATCCCATGACCAGAAATCCCTGGAGAACCTTTAGATCTCCTGTTGCTCATCATGACTGAACCGGCCAGTGCCGTTTTTGACTGAGTGGAATTCATGATCATGGTGAAGAACAGAGATGCCAGTGAGTAGGAGCCAGCAGGGAACTGGGCCTGGAGCAATGGAGTGCAGGTGTGTGACCAACATCTGTGGTGAGCCCCTGTGGTTCTGTCATTGGCTTCCCAATGACATGTGACTGACAAGGTGCAGCCAGCAGACCCTAAAATATAAAGGCATGTTGTTGTGGGGAGAGGATCTGGTGCGATGCTCAGAATCAAGTCGCTACGCTCAAGTGGGAAAGATATATGGGGTAGCAGCCCGGTTTGTGTTTTTTCCTTCAGACCCTGACTCACCCCACGTGACGGAGCTCCCTCCAGCACTGTGTCCCGGTTGACCTTTATGTATTTCAAAAACAAACACCAAATTTCCAGGGAAGCTGCAAGAAATGCCATGAAAACTGGAGGGTGAGCCAAAGGCTTCACAATCCACCCAGGGAGACACTCATACCCCAATGGCCATAGTTACCTACAAAGAGAGGATTCAGCTCTGCTGCCTCCTGTTCGCATTGGAAAATATGAAAGCATGTCCTCATGTTCACATAGACTGAGACCAAGCTTTCCTGGTCTCACTGCAAAGGAAGCTAAAGCACAAAGCTCTATTTCTAGTGCACAGAGGTCAGAGGCAGATAGTCAAGAAGTCTTTAGGCCAGCAAAGTTCCATGTTTGTGGAATGTTTACCCTGTCCCCTACTTTTGGGATCTCTTCTGCCACACCCGAGTTTGTGAGCTCCTCAGAATTTCCAATTCCAGATATGTATTCCCAGATTTTTTTCCTCTTCTCCTCTCACTGTGTCTTATTTGGGGTGATAGTAATGTCAAGGCATTGTGGTGGATGGCAGTGGAAGATTGTTATGTGGCACGTGTTCGCATATATATTAGACTCATTTTCCGTTTTGCCATTTGAAATATTGAATCTCTGACACTAACCCATAGCCTACTAGAGTCTGACTACTTATCGTAACATCGATAAAAATAATCTAAAGGAATAGAAGTAGAGGCATTTGATAGGAGGCATGGTGTATACTTGGAATTGCCTTTTGCTTCATCAGAGATACATATTATGAAACCTGTCACACATTTTTCTCCTTTTCTTTCTCCATGTATTTTCAAAATGAACAAATATGTAACTTCCTGACTCCCTGTCTCTGTCGCCTGGGTCACGATGTATACTCTTACATGCACATATATAATCCTACTGCCCTCACAGGTATATTCTTGAGAGTACTCTGATTTTGGAAAATACGAATTTCATGAAGAGATCACTGCCCCCCAGTACACTGAGGTCACTGAAAATTCCAGCTGTGGTGAGCTTATACTTCAACAAGTTGATCCATGGAACAATGTAGAGGAAAATGAATATTCTGGGTACATGTGTGATGGATATATATCCCCTTATGAGTTTCGATTGGCATACGTACTATTACATTTTAATAGATTAAATATATAGTATGGATTTGCAAACATGAAATATATGTGTCATATATTACCTTGATTCTTTCATGTCCATCTGGGTGGATTGATAATCAACTATTCACAAGATATTTCTCAGAAATATTCATTTTCTTGACATACACATTAGTTTCTGAATACTCAAAATGAACTTCAGTGAATGTTGAGAACTAACCCTCATATTTCTACAGTAAGTGACCCAGTTGAACATCCATGAAAGTATATTCATATGGGACATGATGTGTATTTTGAAGTAAATTTTCATTCAAAATTGTTAAATTCCTATTTCTTCAGAAATGATACATCCAGGATGTATCATTTCATCCAATAATCACAAATTGATATGCATATGATTCACTTACATTCACTCCCTGTATCAGATCCCATGTATTTCTCCATGTTGCTTTACTTGCTCTTTCATGAGATTTCTTTATAACACATTACTTTTGAATTCCATCAACATTTTCGAAGCAACACTCACAGTTTGGTATAAACAGTAACCTTAATATTACCACTAGATGTATAACTACTTGGACTGGATGTTTGTATGTGAATACCAGATTGCATGTATTTTTTAAAATATCAATTCAATCCATTATTTAAAATAGGAACCTGTTATATTTTTTTATTCACCGTATGGTGTCTTCATGCATCATCTCTATATACGTAGACCCAGGGTACACCTATTTTTATCCCCAAACTCTAAACGATAGGGTTTCAAAACATGCTCCCAGAAATGGTGGGAGGAATACACATGTCACCTGCTCCGTGTCTTCCTTTCATCACATCATCTTCTGGACAAAAAATGCAAAACTCACACTTATCTTATGATTTTTCCGAAGCCTAATTTTAATGTGAGCATGGATTACTAAAATCATCTACTTCTGCGTTGCCTATTGTTTTCAAATTTCAATCCTATGGTCAGTATACACTTGTTTCTTCCTAGGATAGTGTATTCAACCATCCCCCCTGTTGAAAATATCCCTGATCTTATCGCTCATTTTGTACTTTGCCCCATCTCCTAACATCCCTATTGATATCTATTTCCCCAAGTGCCTTGTTGTGACTGACTCTTCTTGTGTGCTGACATTCCCATTTACACTCTAATAGAAATTCATTCGATTGCAAAAAGGGCCTTTTGCCCAAATCTTAAACTCACTCTTCTTCCTTCCCCTACACTGGAATCCTGCCTACTATCTCAATTTCACTGGAAGTTCTCTTTTCCATTCAGTAGTCCCAGGTACAAGATCTTATGCCATTGTAAATGGATTCAGAGGATTCACCTCTTGAGAACATAATTCAAAACTATGTATGGCCCAATGAAGGGCCCAACACCCTTGTGTGCTTCAGATCTTACCTAGTTTTCTATTATCATACTTACATTTCACCTTACATTCTTAAAATATCCCAGTTGCCCAATACCCGTATCCATCCAGCAGAATGACTCCTACACCCAATCGAACCTGATATGACCCTGAACCAGACTCTGTTCCCTCAATCTATCTTCACATAACAGCAGGTCCTGAGTTGGTCTTGCCATACAGGTATGTAGGGAATCCTCCATCTGCTGAGAAGCTCAAAGGTAGATGCAGAAATGATCCCTGGAGCAAATGTAGGCAGCTAGGTAGGACCTGTGAGGTCTAAAGTCATCTTCCATGGCCAACAACCCAGTCAGGATGAAGGGCTGTGGCTGAATCAGCCTCTCTCTTCTCAATGCAGGGAAGATGGACACAACCAGGCCTGGGTGGGTTCCTGATCCCGGGCTCCTAGGGTCTATAGGCCTTTATGACTTGTGAAAATGTCACAGGAAGGTGGGGCAGCCTCCATCTCATGGGACCCTTGGAAACAACTGTTAGGACAAAGTGGTTGCCAAGGCAGTGACGTCATTCACGTCCCTGAAGGAAGTGACCTCACCTCACTTCCTTGGTGATGGAACTCTCTGAACTTGGGATCCAGGAGTCGAGGCACCCAGAGGCAGTTCCAGTCCCAGTGGGCTCACTTGTTTTTCTGGACCAAGGCCAGAGTCATTCTTTCTTGGCACCTGGTGATGTGTTGATAGCCAAATGCCTTGAATGGTCTCAACAGGGGCGTTTCCTGAGAAAGAAGTGTTGGCTCATTGCTGGCTCCTGACAACTACACAGATATGGCCAAGGAGACCAGAGCTGAGACAGGACAGGCCACTGCTGTGGAACATATTTTGACCCACCAGTCAGAGGGCAGAGTGGATAGACGCAGACCAAATACAGGGCTGGTTTGTGTGTCTTAGTGGGTGTGTGTTTCAATTTGGCGTTTTGTCTCATGTTCTGAGAACATGAAGGAAAAACGTTTTTGTTGTTGTTGTTGTTGTTGTTGTTGGTGGTGGTGGTGGTGGTGGTGGTGGTGGTTGGTTTGAAATGGACTGTTAACTAGTGAGTCTTTCTATGCCAGTGGATCCCACTGGGTTTGTGGTTAAAGAGAGTAGAGAGAAGAATGCAGCCGTGAATGTTTTCTGTCTAGTGGAAATCTTTGCAGGGCTCCTCATGGTCTATTGATGAATGGACTGCTGCTTGCCTTGCAGATGGGCAACACCTACCAAGATCCTAAGTTCCTGTATTCTTCCTGAATTTTGGCCACTGTCTGAAGGGGTTCGTGTTTTTGTGTCCAAGATGGGTTACCACCTTCAAGCTCTGTGACATGGCCATGGATTGGATTGCTGATGGGAACGCCAAGCATCTCAGAAAAGTCAAAAATTAGCATGACTGGTAAGGATCTCTCTGGAGAATCCCTGCTTGCTTAGATAGCCACCCAAGTTGCATGATTAGGAGCTGTCAGTGCCACAGTGTTCAATTCAAGGAAAGTTTTCTCCAGGCTTCTTTCCTCCCTATTGTTCTGTTCCCCTGAATGTCAGGGAGGTGTTTGCCTTAGGGCACTCCTTTGGGGATCCTCAAGAAAACAGTTTCAAATGGAAATGAAGAGGCCCCATCAGTGCCTTTTAGGTAAAGTGCTTTGTAAAAGCTGTGTCCGAATCAGACTCTTGGCCCTGTGTGTGGCTGTGAATTACATTCTCAGCACCCCAGGAAACTCAAGAAAAATCCCATGTGTCCATCCAAATCTCAAAGGATAAAAAAGAAGTGTAATATTGGATGAAGTCTCTTGCCTTCCTCTGGTGAGGCTCCTGACCCCGATGAAGTAAGAACAGGGATCCTCTGGGTCAAATGAGTTGTTGCAAGCCCTCCAGTAACTAGCACACAGGTGTTTGGGTGTTTTCATGAGTCCAGTACACATAAAGAATCTACCCCTGGCAGGCAGGAGGCCTCGAATTTGAGAAGCAGAGCAGTATTAACTACAGGCCCATTTTATCTATCCTGTTTCTCAGGAAGGGTGTCCAGGCCACCATGACGTTTGGCACATGATGGGCATGAGAGCTTACTTTGCACACCATCTTAGACTGCTCCCCCTAAGGAAACCCCCAGCCAGAATGTTATGATGCGTGTCTGTATGGAAGAAGATGAGGGCCACGTGGGAGTGTTTTTGTTAGAATAGTGGTCTTTTGTGTGGTGGTTGGAAAAGATGAGCGGGTCCACCTCAGCTTGAACTCTGGTGTGATGCCATTAGAGACTCAGTTCTGGAACTGATCTCAGAGAACTCTTGCCATGAATCGTGTTGGGATTTTACAAGGCCAGGCATTAGAGGAGCCTTTGGAAAGTGAGGTCTAGGCCGAGGGTGGCTTTCTCCACAGCACTGGGAATCTCAGCCAGGATTTCACATGAGTTTGCTGTTAAAGCCTTTTCAGCTATAGTTGAGAGCCAACACTCACATGGACCTCTTATTTTAGACCCCCAATGGGCCTGGATCCCTGTGACCTTTCGCCACTCCTTGAAAAGCCTTGCCTGCATGCGATCTCCAGAGCTTTTACCGAAAGGAGATTCCTCGACCCTCAATGGCTCCCGAATGAATCAAAACCCACAGTGCCACCTTCTTCATTCTTGAAATATGGCTAGGCCAATAACATGAAGGTTTTGAGAATCCCATGACCAGAAATCCCTGGAGAACCTTTAGATCTCCTGTTGCTCATCATGACTGAACCGGCCAGTGCCATTTTTGACTGAGTGGAATTCATGATCATGGTGAAGAACAGAGATGCCAGTGAGTAGGAGCCAGCAGGGAACTGGGCCTGGAGCAATGGAGTGCAGGTGTGTGACCAACATCTGTGGTGAGCCCCTGTGGTTCTGTCATTGGCTTCCCAATGACATGTGACTGACAAGGTGCAGCCAGCAGACCCTAAAATATAAAGGCATGTTGTTGTGGGGAGAGGATCTGGTGCGATGCTCAGAATCAAGTCGCTACGCTCAAGTGGGAAAGATATATGGGGTAGCAGCCCGGTTTGTGTTTTTTCCTTCAGACCCTGACTCACCCCACGTGACGGAGCTCCCTCCAGCACTGTGTCCCGGTTGACCTTTATGTATTTCAAAAACAAACACCAAATTTCCAGGGAAGCTGCAAGAAATGCCATGAAAACTGGAGGGTGAGCCAAAGGCTTCACAATCCACCCAGGGAGACACTCATACCCCAATGGCCACAGTTACCTACAAAGAGAGGATTCAGCTCTGCTGCCTCCTGTTCGCATTGGAAAATATGAAAGCATGTCCTCCTGTTCACATAGACTGAGACCAAGCTTTCCTGGTCTCACTGCAAAGGAAGCTAAAGCACAAAGCTCTATTTCTAGTGCACAGAGGTCAGAGGCAGATAGTCAAGAAGTCATTAGGCCAGCAAAGTTCCATGTTTGTGGAATGTTTACCCTGTCCCCTACTTTTGGGATCTCTTCTGCCACACCCGAGTTTGTGAGCTCCTCAGAATTTCCAATTCCAGATATGTATTCCCAGATTTTTTTCCTCTTCTCCTCTCACTGTGTCTTATTTGGGGTGATAGTAATGTCAAGGCATTGTGGTGGATGGCAGTGGAAGATTGTTATGTGGCACGTGTTCGCATATATATTAGACTCATTTTCCGTTTTGCCATTTGAAATATTGAATCTCTGACACTAACCCCATAGCCTACTAGAGTCTGACTACTTATCGTAACATCGATAAAAATAATCTAAAGGAATAGAAGTAGAGGCATTTGATAGGAGGCATGGTGTATACTTGGAATTGCCTTTTGCTTCATCAGAGATACATATTATGAAACCTGTCACACATTTTTCTCCTTTTATTTCTCCATGAATTTTCAAAATGAACAAATATGTAACTTCCTGACTCCCTGTCTCTGTCGCCTGGGTCACGATGTATACTCTTATATGCACATATATAATCCTACTGCCCTCACAGGTATATTCTTGAGAGTACTCTGATTTTGGAAAATACAAATTTCATGAAGAGATCACTGCCCCCCAGTACACTGAGGTCACTGAAAATTCCAGCTGTGGTGAGCTTATACTTCAACAAGTTGATCCATGGAACAATGTAGAGGAAAATGAATATTCTGGGTACATGTGTGATGGATATATATCCCCTTATGAGTTTCGATTGGCATACGTACTATTACATTTTAATAGATTAAATATATAGTATGGATTTGCAAACATGAAATATATGTGTCATATACTACCTTGATTCTTTCATGTCCATCTGGGTGGATTGATAATCAACTATTCACAAGATATTTCTCAGAAATATTCATTTTCTTGATATACACATTAGTTTCTGAATACTCAAAATGAACTTCAGTGAATGTTGAGTACTAACCCTCATATTTCTACAGTAAGTGACCCAGTTGAACATCCATGAAAGTATATTCATATGGGACATGATGTGTATTTTGAAGTAAATTTTCATTCAAAATTGTTAAATTCCTATTTCTTCAGAAATGATACATCCAGGATGTATCATTTCATCCAATAATCACAAATTGATATGCATATGATTCACTTACATTCACTCCCTGTATCAGATCCCATGTATTTCTCCATGTTGCTTTACTTGCTCTTTCATGAGATTTCTTTATAACACATTACTTTTGAATTCCATCAACATTTTCGAAGCAACACTCACAGTTTGGTATAAACAGTAACCTTAATATTACCACTAGATGTATAACTACTTGGACTGGATGTTTGTATGTGAATACCAGATTGCATGTATTTTTTAAAATATCAATTCAATCCATTATTTAAAATAGGAACCTGTTATATTTTTTTATTCACCGTATGGTGTCTTCATGCATCATCTCTATATACGTAGACCCAGGGTACACCTATTTTTATCCCCAAACTCTAAACGATAGGGTTTCAAAACATGCTCCCAGAAATGGTGGGAGGAATACACATGTCACCTGCTCCGTGTCTTCCTTTCATCACATCATCTTCTGGACAAAAAATGCAAAACTCACACTTATCTTATGATTTTTCCGAAGCCTAATTTTAATGTGAGCATGGATTACTAAAATCATCTACTTCTGCGTTGCCTATTGTTTTCAAATTTCAATCCTATGGTCAGTATACACTTGTTTCTTCCTAGGATAGTGTATTCAACCATCCCCCCTGTTGAAAATATCCCTGATCTTATCGCTCATTTTGTACTTTGCCCCATCTCCTAACATCCCTATTGATATCTATTTCCCCAAGTGCCTTGTTGTGACTGACTCTTCTTGTGTGCTGACATTCCCATTTACACTCTAATAGAAATTCATTCGATTGCAAAAAGGGCCTTTTGCCCAAATCTTAAACTCACTCTTCTTCCTTCCCCTACACTGGAATCCTGCCTACTATCTCAATTTCACTGGAAGTTCTCTTTTCCATTCAGTAGTCCCAGGTACAAGATCTTATGCCATTGTAAATGGATTCAGAGGATTCACCTCTTGAGAACATAATTCAAAACTATGTATGGCCCAATGAAGGGCCCAACACCCTTGTGTGCTTCAGATCTTACCTAGTTTTCTATTATCATACTTACATTTCACCTTACATTCTTAAAATATCCCAGTTGCCCAATACCCGTATCCATCCAGCAGAATGACTCCTACACCCAATCGAACCTGATATGACCCTGAACCAGACTCTGTTCCCTCAATCTATCTTCACATAACAGCAGGTCCTGAGTTGGTCTTGCCATACAGGTATGTAGGGAATCCTCCATCTGCTGAGAAGCTCAAAGGTAGATGCAGAAATGATCCCTGGAGCAAATGTAGGCAGCTAGGTAGGACCTGTGAGGTCTAAAGTCATCTTCCATGGCCAACAACCCAGTCAGGATGAAGGGCTGTGGCTGAATCAGCCTCTCTCTTCTCAATGCAGGGAAGATGGACACAACCAGGCCTGGGTGGGTTCCTGATCCCGGGCTCCTAGGGTCTATAGGCCTTTATGACTTGTGAAAATGTCACAGGAAGGTGGGGCAGCCTCCATCTCATGGGACCCTTGGAAACAACTGTTAGGACAAAGTGGTTGCCAAGGCAGTGACGTCATTCACGTCCCTGAAGGAAGTGACCTCACCTCACTTCCTCGGTGATGGAACTCTCTGAACTTGGGATCCAGGAGTCGAGGCACCCAGAGGCAGTTCCAGTCCCAGTGGGCTCACTTGTTTTTCTGGACCAAGGCCAGAGTCATTCTTTCTTGGCACCTGGTGATGTGTTGATAGCCAAATGCCTTGAATGGTCTCAACAGGGGCGTTTCCTGAGAAAGAAGTGTTGGCTCATTGCTGGCTCCTGACAACTACACAGATATGGCCAAGGAGACCAGAGCTGAGACAGGACAGGCCACTGCTGTGGAACATATTTTGACCCACCAGTCAGAGGGCAGAGTGGATAGACGCAGACCAAATACAGGGCTGGTTTGTGTGTCTTAGTGGGTGTGTGTTTCAATTTGGCGTTTTGTCTCATGTTCTGAGAACATGAAGGAAAAACGTTTTTGTTGTTGTTGTTGTTGTTGGTGGTGGTGGTGGTGGTGGTGGTGGTGGTGGTTGGTTTGAAATGGACTGTTAACTAGTGAGTCTTTCTATGCCAGTGGATCCCACTGGGTTTGTGGTTAAAGAGAGTAGAGAGAAGAATGCAGCCGTGAATGTTTTCTGTCTAGTGGAAATCTTTGCAGGGCTCCTCATGGTCTATTGATGAATGGACTGCTGCTTGCCTTGCAGATGGGCAACACCTACCAAGATCCTAAGTTCCTGTATTCTTCCTGAATTTTGGCCACTGTCTGAAGGGGTTCGTGTTTTTGTGTCCAAGATGGGTTACCACCTTCAAGCTCTGTGACATGGCCATGGATTGGATTGCTGATGGGAACGCCAAGCATCTCAGAAAAGTCAAAAATTAGCATGACTGGTAAGGATCTCTCTGGAGAATCCCTGCTTGCTTAGATAGCCACCCAAGTTGCATGATTAGGAGCTGTCAGTGCCACAGTGTTCAATTCAAGGAAAGTTTTCTCCAGGCTTCTTTCCTCCCTATTGTTCTGTTCCCCTGAATGTCAGGGAGGTGTTTGCCTTAGGGCACTCCTTTGGGGATCCTCAAGAAAACAGTTTCAAATGGAAATGAAGAGGCCCCATCAGTGCCTTTTAGGTAAAGTGCTTTGTAAAAGCTGTGTCCGAATCAGACTCTTGGCCCTGTGTGTGGCTGTGAATTACATTCTCAGCACCCCAGGAAACTCAAGAAAAATCCCATGTGTCCATCCAAATCTCAAAGGATAAAAAAGAAGTGTAATATTGGATGAAGTCTCTTGCCTTCCTCTGGTGAGGCTCCTGACCCCGATGAAGTAAGAACAGGGATCCTCTGGGTCAAATGAGTTGTTGCAAGCCCTCCAGTAACTAGCACACAGGTGTTTGGGTGTTTTCATGAGTCCAGTACACATAAAGAATCTACCCCTGGCAGGCAGGAGGCCTCGAATTTGAGAAGCAGAGCAGTATTAACTACAGGCCCATTTTATCTATCCTGTTTCTCAGGAAGGGTGTCCAGTCCACCATGACGTTTGGCACATGATGGGCATGAGAGCTTACTTTGCACACCATCTTAGACTGCTCCCCCTAAGGAAACCCCCAGCCAGAATGTTATGATGCGTGTCTGTATGGAAGAAGATGAGGGCCACGTGGGAGTGTTTTTGTTAGAATAGTGGTCTTTTGTGTGGTGGTTGGAAAAGATGAGCGGGTCCACCTCAGCTTGAACTCTGGTGTGATGCCATTAGAGACTCAGTTCTGGAACTGATCTCAGAGAACTCTTGCCATGAATCGTGTTGGGATTTTACAAGGCCAGGCATTAGAGGAGCCTTTGGAAAGTGAGGTCTAGGCCGAGGGTGGCTTTCTCCACAGCACTGGGAATCTCAGCCAGGATTTCACATGAGTTTGCTGTTAAAGCCTTTTCAGCTATAGTTGAGAGCCAACACTCACATGGACCTCTTATTTTAGACCCCCAATGGGCCTGGATCCCTGTGACCTTTCGCCACTCCTTGAAAAGCCTTGCCTGCATGCGATCTCCAGAGCTTTTACCGAAAGGAGATTCCTCGACCCTCAATGGCTCCCGAATGAATCAAAACCCACAGTGCCACCTTCTTCATTCTTGAAATATGGCTAGGCCAATAACATGAAGGTTTTGAGAATCCCATGACCAGAAATCCCTGGAGAACCTTTAGATCTCCTGTTGCTCATCATGACTGAACCGGCCAGTGCCATTTTTGACTGAGTGGAATTCATGATCATGGTGAAGAACAGAGATGCCAGTGAGTAGGAGCCAGCAGGGAACTGGGCCTGGAGCAATGGAGTGCAGGTGTGTGACCAACATCTGTGGTGAGCCCCTGTGGTTCTGTCATTGGCTTCCCAATGACATGTGACTGACAAGGTGCAGCCAGCAGACCCTAAAATATAAAGGCATGTTGTTGTGGGGAGAGGATCTGGTGCGATGCTCAGAATCAAGTCGCTACGCTCAAGTGGGAAAGATATATGGGGTAGCAGCCCGGTTTGTGTTTTTTCCTTCAGACCCTGACTCACCCCACGTGACGGAGCTCCCTCCAGCACTGTGTCCCGGTTGACCTTTATGTATTTCAAAAACAAACACCAAATTTCCAGGGAAGCTGCAAGAAATGCCATGAAAACTGGAGGGTGAGCCAAAGGCTTCACAATCCACCCAGGGAGACACTCATACCCCAATGGCCACAGTTACCTACAAAGAGAGGATTCAGCTCTGCTGCCTCCTGTTCGCATTGGAAAATATGAAAGCATGTCCTCCTGTTCACATAGACTGAGACCAAGCTTTCCTGGTCTCACTGCAAAGGAAGCTAAAGCACAAAGCTCTATTTCTAGTGCACAGAGGTCAGAGGCAGATAGTCAAGAAGTCATTAGGCCAGCAAAGTTCCATGTTTGTGGAATGTTTACCCTGTCCCCTACTTTTGGGATCTCTTCTGCCACACCCGAGTTTGTGAGCTCCTCAGAATTTCCAATTCCAGATATGTATTCCCAGATTTTTTTCCTCTTCTCCTCTCACTGTGTCTTATTTGGGGTGATAGTAATGTCAAGGCATTGTGGTGGATGGCAGTGGAAGATTGTTATGTGGCACGTGTTCGCATATATATTAGACTCATTTTCCGTTTTGCCATTTGAAATATTGAATCTCTGACACTAACCCCATAGCCTACTAGAGTCTGACTACTTATCGTAACATCGATAAAAATAATCTAAAGGAATAGAAGTAGAGGCATTTGATAGGAGGCATGGTGTATACTTGGAATTGCCTTTTGCTTCATCAGAGATACATATTATGAAACCTGTCACACATTTTTCTCCTTTTATTTCTCCATGAATTTTCAAAATGAACAAATATGTAACTTCCTGACTCCCTGTCTCTGTCGCCTGGGTCACGATGTATACTCTTATATGCACATATATAATCCTACTGCCCTCACAGGTATATTCTTGAGAGTACTCTGATTTTGGAAAATACAAATTTCATGAAGAGATCACTGCCCCCCAGTACACTGAGGTCACTGAAAATTCCAGCTGTGGTGAGCTTATACTTCAACAAGTTGATCCATGGAACAATGTAGAGGAAAATGAATATTCTGGGTACATGTGTGATGGATATATATCCCCTTATGAGTTTCGATTGGCATACGTACTATTACATTTTAATAGATTAAATATATAGTATGGATTTGCAAACATGAAATATATGTGTCATATACTACCTTGATTCTTTCATGTCCATCTGGGTGGATTGATAATCAACTATTCACAAGATATTTCTCAGAAATATTCATTTTCTTGATATACACATTAGTTTCTGAATACTCAAAATGAACTTCAGTGAATGTTGAGTACTAACCCTCATATTTCTACAGTAAGTGACCCAGTTGAACATCCATGAAAGTATATTCATATGGGACATGATGTGTATTTTGAAGTAAATTTTCATTCAAAATTGTTAAATTCCTATTTCTTCAGAAATGATACATCCAGGATGTATCATTTCATCCAATAATCACAAATTGATATGCATATGATTCACTTACATTCACTCCCTGTATCAGATCCCATGTATTTCTCCATGTTGCTTTACTTGCTCTTTCATGAGATTTCTTTATAACACATTACTTTTGAATTCCATCAACATTTTCGAAGCAACACTCACAGTTTGGTATAAACAGTAACCTTAATATTACCACTAGATGTATAACTACTTGGACTGGATGTTTGTATGTGAATACCAGATTGCATGTATTTTTTAAAATATCAATTCAATCCATTATTTAAAATAGGAACCTGTTATATTTTTTTATTCACCGTATGGTGTCTTCATGCATCATCTCTATATACGTAGACCCAGGGTACACCTATTTTTATCCCCAAACTCTAAACGATAGGGTTTCAAAACATGCTCCCAGAAATGGTGGGAGGAATACACATGTCACCTGCTCCGTGTCTTCCTTTCATCACATCATCTTCTGGACAAAAAATGCAAAACTCACACTTATCTTATGATTTTTCCGAAGCCTAATTTTAATGTGAGCATGGATTACTAAAATCATCTACTTCTGCGTTGCCTATTGTTTTCAAATTTCAATCCTATGGTCAGTATACACTTGTTTCTTCCTAGGATAGTGTATTCAACCATCCCCCCTGTTGAAAATATCCCTGATCTTATCGCTCATTTTGTACTTTGCCCCATCTCCTAACATCCCTATTGATATCTATTTCCCCAAGTGCCTTGTTGTGACTGACTCTTCTTGTGTGCTGACATTCCCATTTACACTCTAATAGAAATTCATTCGATTGCAAAAAGGGCCTTTTGCCCAAATCTTAAACTCACTCTTCTTCCTTCCCCTACACTGGAATCCTGCCTACTATCTCAATTTCACTGGAAGTTCTCTTTTCCATTCAGTAGTCCCAGGTACAAGATCTTATGCCATTGTAAATGGATTCAGAGGATTCACCTCTTGAGAACATAATTCAAAACTATGTATGGCCCAATGAAGGGCCCAACACCCTTGTGTGCTTCAGATCTTACCTAGTTTTCTATTATCATACTTACATTTCACCTTACATTCTTAAAATATCCCAGTTGCCCAATACCCGTATCCATCCAGCAGAATGACTCCTACACCCAATCGAACCTGATATGACCCTGAACCAGACTCTGTTCCCTCAATCTATCTTCACATAACAGCAGGTCCTGAGTTGGTCTTGCCATACAGGTATGTAGGGAATCCTCCATCTGCTGAGAAGCTCAAAGGTAGATGCAGAAATGATCCCTGGAGCAAATGTAGGCAGCTAGGTAGGACCTGTGAGGTCTAAAGTCATCTTCCATGGCCAACAACCCAGTCAGGATGAAGGGCTGTGGCTGAATCAGCCTCTCTCTTCTCAATGCAGGGAAGATGGACACAACCAGGCCTGGGTGGGTTCCTGATCCCGGGCTCCTAGGGTCTATAGGCCTTTATGACTTGTGAAAATGTCACAGGAAGGTGGGGCAGCCTCCATCTCATGGGACCCTTGGAAACAACTGTTAGGACAAAGTGGTTGCCAAGGCAGTGACGTCATTCACGTCCCTGAAGGAAGTGACCTCACCTCACTTCCTTGGTGATGGAACTCTCTGAACTTGGGATCCAGGAGTCGAGGCACCCAGAGGCAGTTCCAGTCCCAGTGGGCTCACTTGTTTTTCTGGACCAAGGCCAGAGTCATTCTTTCTTGGCACCTGGTGATGTGTTGATAGCCAAATGCCTTGAATGGTCTCAACAGGGGCGTTTCCTGAGAAAGAAGTGTTGGCTCATTGCTGGCTCCTGACAACTACACAGATATGGCCAAGGAGACCAGAGCTGAGACAGGACAGGCCACTGCTGTGGAACATATTTTGACCCACCAGTCAGAGGGCAGAGTGGATAGACGCAGACCAAATACAGGGCTGGTTTGTGTGTCTTAGTGGGTGTGTGTTTCAATTTGGCGTTTTGTCTCATGTTCTGAGAACATGAAGGAAAAACGTTTTTGTTGTTGTTGTTGTTGTTGTTGTTGTTGGTGGTGGTGGTGGTGGTGGTTGGTTTGAAATGGACTGTTAACTAGTGAGTCTTTCTATGCCAGTGGATCCCACTGGGTTTGTGGTTAAAGAGAGTAGAGAGAAGAATGCAGCCGTGAATGTTTTCTGTCTAGTGGAAATCTTTGCAGGGCTCCTCATGGTCTATTGATGAATGGACTGCTGCTTGCCTTGCAGATGGGCAACACCTACCAAGATCCTAAGTTCCTGTATTCTTCCTGAATTTTGGCCACTGTCTGAAGGGGTTCGTGTTTTTGTGTCCAAGATGGGTTACCACCTTCAAGCTCTGTGACATGGCCATGGATTGGATTGCTGATGGGAATGCCAAGCATCTCAGAAAAGTCAAAAATTAGCATGACTGGTAAGGATCTCTCTGGAGAATCCCTGCTTGCTTAGATAGCCACCCAAGTTGCATGATTAGGAGCTGTCAGTGCCACAGTGTTCAATTCAAGGAAAGTTTTCTCCAGGCTTCTTTCGTCCCTATTGTTCTGTTCCCCTGAATGTCAGGGAGGTGTTTGCCTTAGGGCACTCCTTTGGGGATCCTCAAGAAAACAGTTTCAAATGGAAATGAAGAGGCCCCATCAGTGCCTTTTAGGTAAAGTGCTTTGTAAAAGCTGTGTCTGAATCAGACTCTTGGCCCTGTGTGTGGCTGTGAATTACATTCTCAGCACCCCAGGAAACTCAAGAAAAATCCCATGTGTCCATCCAAATCTCAAAGGATGAAAAAGAAGTGTAATATTGGATGAAGTCTCTTGCCTTCCTCTGGTGAGGCTCCTGACCCCGATGAAGTAAGAACAGGGATCCTCTGGGTCAAATGAGTTGTTGCAAGCCCTCCAGTAACTAGCACACAGGTGTTTGGGTGTTTTCATGAGTCCAGTACACATAAAGAATCTACCCCTGGCAGGCAGGAGGCCTCGAATTTGAGAAGCAGAGCAGTATTAACTACAGGCCCATTTTATCTATCCTGTTTCTCAGGAAGGGTGTCCAGGCCACCATGACGTTTGGCACATGATGGGCATGAGAGCTTACTTTGCACACCATCTTAGACTGCTCCCCCTAAGGAAACCCCCAGCCAGAATGTTATGATGCGTGTCTGTATGGAAGAAGATGAGGGCCACGTGGGAGTGTTTTTGTTAGAATAGTGGTCTTTTGTGTGGTGGTTGGAAAAGATGAGTGGGTCCACCTCAGCTTGAACTCTGGTGTGATGCCATTAGAGACTCAGTTCTGGAACTGATCTCAGAGAACTCTTGCCATGAATCGTGTTGGGATTTTACAAGGCCAGGCATTAGAGGAGCCTTTGGAAAGTGAGGTCTAGGCCGAGGGTGGCTTTCTCCACAGCACTGGGAATCTCAGCCAGGATTTCACATGAGTTTGCTGTTAAAGCCTTTTCAGCTATAGTTGAGAGCCAACACTCACATGGACCTCTTATTTTAGACCCCCAATGGGCCTGGATCCCTGTGACCTTTCGCCACTCCTTGAAAAGCCTTGCCTGCATGCGATCTCCAGAGCTTTTACCGAAAGGAGATTCCTCGACCCTCAATGGCTCCCGAATGAATCAAAACCCACAGTGCCACCTTCTTCATTCTTGAAATATGGCTAGGCCAATAACATGAAGGTTTTGAGAATCCCATGACCAGAAATCCCTGGAGAACCTTTAGATCTCCTGTTGCTCATCATGACTGAACCGGCCAGTGCCGTTTTTGACTGAGTGGAATTCATGATCATGGTGAAGAACAGAGATGCCAGTGAGTAGGAGCCAGCAGGGAACTGGGCCTGGAGCAATGGAGTGCAGGTGTGTGACCAACATCTGTGGTGAGCCCCTGTGGTTCTGTCATTGGCTTCCCAATGACATGTGACTGACAAGGTGCAGCCAGCAGACCCTAAAATATAAAGGCATGTTGTTGTGGGGAGAGGATCTGGTGCGATGCTCAGAATCAAGTCGCTACGCTCAAGTGGGAAAGATATATGGGGTAGCAGCCCGGTTTGTGTTTTTTCCTTCAGACCCTGACTCACCCCACGTGACGGAGCTCCCTCCAGCACTGTGTCCCGGTTGACCTTTATGTATTTCAAAAACAAACACCAAATTTCCAGGGAAGCTGCAAGAAATGCCATGAAAACTGGAGGGTGAGCCAAAGGCTTCACAATCCACCCAGGGAGACACTCATACCCCAATGGCCACAGTTACCTACAAAGAGAGGATTCAGCTCTGCTGCCTCCTGTTCGCATTGGAAAATACGAAAGCATGTCCTCCTGTTCACATAGACTGAGACCAAGCTTTCCTGGTCTCACTGCAAAGGAAGCTAAAGCACAAAGCTCTATTTCTAGTGCACAGAGGTCAGAGGCAGATAGTCAAGAAGTCATTAGGCCAGCAAAGTTCCATGTTTGTGGAATGTTTACCCTGTCCCCTACTTTTGGGATCTCTTCTGCCACACCCGAGTTTGTGAGCTCCTCAGAATTTCCAATTCCAGATATGTATTCCCAGATTTTTTTCCTCTTCTCCTCTCACTGTGTCTTATTTGGGGTGATAGTAATGTCAAGGCATTGTGGTGGATGGCAGTGGAAGATTGTTATGTGGCACGTGTTCGCATATATATTAGACTCATTTTCCGTTTTGCCATTTGAAATATTGAATCTCTGACACTAACCCCATAGCCTACTAGAGTCTGACTACTTATCGTAACATCGATAAAAATAATCTAAAGGAATAGAAGTAGAGGCATTTGATAGGAGGCATGGTGTATACTTGGAATTGCCTTTTGCTTCATCAGAGATACATATTATGAAACCTGTCACACATTTTTCTCCTTTTATTTCTCCATGAATTTTCAAAATGAACAAATATGTAACTTCCTGACTCCCTGTCTCTGTCGCCTGGGTCACGATGTATACTCTTATATGCACATATATAATCCTACTGCCCTCACAGGTATATTCTTGAGAGTACTCTGATTTTGGAAAATACAAATTTCATGAAGAGATCACTGCCCCCCAGTACACTGAGGTCACTGAAAATTCCAGCTGTGGTGAGCTTATACTTCAACAAGTTGATCCATGGAACAATGTAGAGGAAAATGAATATTCTGGGTACATGTGTGATGGATATATATCCCCTTATGAGTTTCGATTGGCATACGTACTATTACATTTTAATAGATTAAATATATAGTATGGATTTGCAAACATGAAATATATGTGTCATATACTACCTTGATTCTTTCATGTCCATCTGGGTGGATTGATAATCAACTATTCACAAGATATTTCTCAGAAATATTCATTTTCTTGACATACACATTAGTTTCTGAATACTCAAAATGAACTTCAGTGAATGTTGAGTACTAACCCTCATATTTCTACAGTAAGTGACCCAGTTGAACATCCATGAAAGTATATTCATATGGGACATGATGTGTATTTTGAAGTAAATTTTCATTCAAAATTGTTAAATTCCTATTTCTTCAGAAATGATACATCCAGGATGTATCATTTCATCCAATAATCACAAATTGATATGCATATGATTCACTTACATTCACTCCCTGTATCAGATCCCATGTATTTCTCCATGTTGCTTTACTTGCTCTTTCATGAGATTTCTTTATAACACATTACTTTTGAATTCCATCAACATTTTCGAAGCAACACTCACAGTTTGGTATAAACAGTAACCTTAATATTACCACTAGATGTATAACTACTTGGACTGGATGTTTGTATGTGAATACCAGATTGCATGTATTTTTTAAAATATCAATTCAATCCATTATTTAAAATAGGAACCTGTTATATTTTTTTATTCACCGTATGGTGTCTTCATGCATCATCTCTATATACGTAGACCCAGGGTACACCTATTTTTATCCCCAAACTCTAAACGATAGGGTTTCAAAACATGCTCCCAGAAATGGTGGGAGGAATACACATGTCACCTGCTCCGTGTCTTCCTTTCATCACATCATCTTCTGGACAAAAAATGCAAAACTCACACTTATCTTATGATTTTTCCGAAGCCTAATTTTAATGTGAGCATGGATTACTAAAATCATCTACTTCTGCGTTGCCTATTGTTTTCAAATTTCAATCCTATGGTCAGTATACACTTGTTTCTTCCTAGGATAGTGTATTCAACCATCCCCCCTGTTGAAAATATCCCTGATCTTATCGCTCATTTTGTACTTTGCCCCATCTCCTAACATCCCTATTGATATCTATTTCCCCAAGTGCCTTGTTGTGACTGACTCTTCTTGTGTGCTGACATTCCCATTTACACTCTAATAGAAATTCATTCGATTGCAAAAAGGGCCTTTTGCCCAAATCTTAAACTCACTCTTCTTCCTTCCCCTACACTGGAATCCTGCCTACTATCTCAATTTCACTGGAAGTTCTCTTTTCCATTCAGTAGTCCCAGGTACAAGATCTTATGCCATTGTAAATGGATTCAGAGGATTCACCTCTTGAGAACATAATTCAAAACTATGTATGGCCCAATGAAGGGCCCAACACCCTTGTGTGCTTCAGATCTTACCTAGTTTTCTATTATCATACTTACATTTCACCTTACATTCTTAAAATATCCCAGTTGCCCAATACCCGTATCCATCCAGCAGAATGACTCCTACACCCAATCGAACCTGATATGACCCTGAACCAGACTCTGTTCCCTCAATCTATCTTCACATAACAGCAGGTCCTGAGTTGGTCTTGCCATACAGGTATGTAGGGAATCCTCCATCTGCTGAGAAGCTCAAAGGTAGATGCAGAAATGATCCCTGGAGCAAATGTAGGCAGCTAGGTAGGACCTGTGAGGTCTAAAGTCATCTTCCATGGCCAACAACCCAGTCAGGATGAAGGGCTGTGGCTGAATCAGCCTCTCTCTTCTCAATGCAGGGAAGATGGACACAACCAGGCCTGGGTGGGTTCCTGATCCCGGGCTCCTAGGGTCTATAGGCCTTTATGACTTGTGAAAATGTCACAGGAAGGTGGGGCAGCCTCCATCTCATGGGACCCTTGGAAACAACTGTTAGGACAAAGTGGTTGCCAAGGCAGTGACGTCATTCACGTCCCTGAAGGAAGTGACCTCACCTCACTTCCTCGGTGATGGAACTCTCTGAACTTGGGATCCAGGAGTCGAGGCACCCAGAGGCAGTTCCAGTCCCAGTGGGCTCACTTGTTTTTCTGGACCAAGGCCAGAGTCATTCTTTCTTGGCACCTGGTGATGTGTTGATAGCCAAATGCCTTGAATGGTCTCAACAGGGGCGTTTCCTGAGAAAGAAGTGTTGGCTCATTGCTGGCTCCTGACAACTACACAGATATGGCCAAGGAGACCAGAGCTGAGACAGGACAGGCCACTGCTGTGGAACATATTTTGACCCACCAGTCAGAGGGCAGAGTGGATAGACGCAGACCAAATACAGGGCTGGTTTGTGTGTCTTAGTGGGTGTGTGTTTCAATTTGGCGTTTTGTCTCATGTTCTGAGAACATGAAGGAAAAACGTTTTTGTTGTTGTTGTTGTTGTTGTTGTTGCTGGTGGTGGTGGTGGTGGTGGTGGTGGTGGTGCTGGTTGGTTTGAAATGGACTGTTAACTAGTGAGTCTTTCTATGCCAGTGGATCCCACTGGGTTTGTGGTTAAAGAGAGTAGAGAGAAGAATGCAGCCGTGAATGTTTTCTGTCTAGTGGAAATCTTTGCAGGGCTCCTCATGGCCTATTGATGAATGGACTGCTGCTTGCCTTGCAGATGGGCAACACCTACCAAGATCCTAAGTTCTTGTATTCTTCCTGAATTTTGGCCACTGTCTGAAGGGGTTCGTGTTTTTGTGTCAAAGATGGGTTACCACCTTCAAGCTCTGTGACATGGCCATGGATTGGATTGCTGATGGGAACGCCAAGCATCTCAGAAAAGTCAAAAATTAGCATGACTGGTAAAGATCTCTCTGGAGAATCCCTGCTTGCTTAGATAGCCACCCAAGTTGCATGATTAGGAGCTGTCAGTGCCACAGTGTTCAATTCAAGGAAAGTTTTTCTCCAGGCTTCTTTCCTCCCTATTGTTCTGTTCCCCTGAATGTCAGGGAGGTTTTTGCCTTAGGGCACTCCTTTGGGGATCCTCAAGAAAACAGTTTCAAATGGAAATGAAGAGGCCCCATCAGTGCCTTTTAGGTAAAGTGCTTTGTAAAAGCTGTGTCCGAATCAGACTCTTGGCCCTGTGTGTGGCTGTGAATTACATTCTCAGCACCCCAGGAAACTCAAGAAAAATCCCATGTGTCCATCCAAATCTCAAAGGATGAAAAAGAAGTGTAATATTGGATGAAGTCTCTTGCCTTCCTCTGGTGAGGCTCCTGACCCCGATGAAGTAAGAACAGGGATACTCTGGGTCAAATGAGTTGTTGCAAGCCCTCCAGTAACTAGCACACAGGTGTTTGGGTGTTTTCATGAGTCCAGTACACATAAAGAATCTACCCCTGGCAGGCAGGAGGCCTCGAATTTGAGAAGCAGAGCAGTATTAACTACAGGCCCATTTTATCTGTCCTGTTTCTCAGGAAGGGTGTCCAGGCCACCATGACGTTTGGCACATGATGGGCATGAGAGCTTACTTTGCACACCATCTTAGACTGCTCCCCCTAAGGAAACCCCCAGCCAGAATGTTATGATGCGTGTCTGTATGGAAGAAGATGAGGGCCACGTGGGAGTGTTTTTGTTAGAATAGTGGTCTTTTGTGTGGTGGTTGGAAAAGATGAGTGGGTCCACCTCAGCTTGAACTCTGGTGTGATGCCATTAGAGACTCAGTTCTGGAACTGATCTCAGAGAACTCTTGCCATGAATCGTGTTGGGATTTTACAAGGCCAGGCATTAGAGGAGCCTTTGGAAAGTGAGGTCTAGGCCGAGGGTGGCTTTCTCCACAGCACTGGGAATCTCAGCCAGGATTTCACATGAGTTTGCTGTTAAAGCCTTTTCAGCTATAGTTGAGAGCCAACACTCACATGGACCTCTTATTTTAGACCCCCAATGGGCCTGGATCCCTGTGACCTTTCGCCACTCCTTGAAAAGCCTTGCCTGCATGCGATCTCCAGAGCTTTTACCGAAAGGAGATTCCTCGACCCTCAATGGCTCCCGAATGAATCAAAACCCACAGTGCCACCTTCTTCATTCTTGAAATATGGCTAGGCCAATAACATGAAGGTTTTGAGAATCCCATGACCAGAAATCCCTGGAGAACCTTTAGATCTCCTGTTGCTCATCATGACTGAACCGGCCAGTGCCGTTTTTGACTGAGTGGAATTCATGATCATGGTGAAGAACAGAGATGCCAGTGAGTAGGAGCCAGCAGGGAACTGGGCCTGGAGCAATGGAGTGCAGGTGTGTGACCAACATCTGTGGTGAGCCCCTGTGGTTCTGTCATTGGCTTCCCAATGACATGTGACTGACAAGGTGCAGCCAGCAGACCCTAAAATATAAAGGCATGTTGTTGTGGGGAGAGGATCTGGTGCGATGCTCAGAATCAAGTCGCTACGCTCAAGTGGGAAAGATATATGGGGTAGCAGCCCGGTTTGTGTTTTTTCCTTCAGACCCTGACTCACCCCACGTGACGGAGCTCCCTCCAGCACTGTGTCCCGGTTGACCTTTATGTATTTCAAAAACAAACACCAAATTTCCAGGGAAGCTGCAAGAAATGCCATGAAAACTGGAGGGTGAGCCAAAGGCTTCACAATCCACCCAGGGAGACACTCATACCCCAATGGCCACAGTTACCTACAAAGAGAGGATTCAGCTCTGCTGCCTCCTGTTCGCATTGGAAAATATGAAAGCATGTCCTCCTGTTCACATAGACTGAGACCAAGCTTTCCTGGTCTCACTGCAAAGGAAGCTAAAGCACAAAGCTCTATTTCTAGTGCACAGAGGTCAGAGGCAGATAGTCAAGAAGTCATTAGGCCAGCAAAGTTCCATGTTTGTGGAATGTTTACCCTGTCCCCTACTTTTGGGATCTCTTCTGCCACACCCGAGTTTGTGAGCTCCTCAGAATTTCCAATTCCAGATATGTATTCCCAGATTTTTTTCCTCTTCTCCTCTCACTGTGTCTTATTTGGGGTGATAGTAATGTCAAGGCATTGTGGTGGATGGCAGTGGAAGATTGTTATGTGGCACGTGTTCGCATATATATTAGACTCATTTTCCGTTTTGCCATTTGAAATATTGAATCTCTGACACTAACCCCATAGCCTACTAGAGTCTGACTACTTATCGTAACATCGATAAAAATAATCTAAAGGAATAGAAGTAGAGGCATTTGATAGGAGGCATGGTGTATACTTGGAATTGCCTTTTGCTTCATCAGAGATACATATTATGAAACCTGTCACACATTTTTCTCCTTTTATTTCTCCATGAATTTTCAAAATGAACAAATATGTAACTTCCTGACTCCCTGTCTCTGTCGCCTGGGTCACAATGTATACTCTTATATGCACATATATAATCCTACTGCCCTCACAGGTATATTCTTGAGAGTACTCTGATTTTGGAAAATACAAATTTCATGAAGAGATCACTGCCCCCCAGTACACTGAGGTCACTGAAAATTCCAGCTGTGGTGAGCTTATACTTCAACAAGTTGATCCATGGAACAATGTAGAGGAAAATGAATATTCTGGGTACATGTGTGATGGATATATATCCCCTTATGAGTTTCGATTGGCATACGTACTATTACATTTTAATAGATTAAATATATAGTATGGATTTGCAAACATGAAATATATGTGTCATATACTACCTTGATTCTTTCATGTCCATCTGGGTGGATTGATAATCAACTATTCACAAGATATTTCTCAGAAATATTCATTTTCTTGACATACACATTAGTTTCTGAATACTCAAAATGAACTTCAGTGAATGTTGAGTACTAACCCTCATATTTCTACAGTAAGTGACCCAGTTGAACATCCATGAAAGTATATTCATATGGGACATGATGTGTATTTTGAAGTAAATTTTCATTCAAAATTGTTAAATTCCTATTTCTTCAGAAATGATACATCCAGGATGTATCATTTCATCCAATAATCACAAATTGATATGCATATGATTCACTTACATTCACTCCCTGTATCAGATCCCATGTATTTCTCCATGTTGCTTTACTTGCTCTTTCATGAGATTTCTTTATAACACATTACTTTTGAATTCCATCAACATTTTCGAAGCAACACTCACAGTTTGGTATAAACAGTAACCTTAATATTACCACTAGATGTATAACTACTTGGACTGGATGTTTGTATGTGAATACCAGATTGCATGTATTTTTTAAAATATCAATTCAATCCATTATTTAAAATAGGAACCTGTTATATTTTTTTATTCACCGTATGGTGTCTTCATGCATCATCTCTATATACGTAGACCCAGGGTACACCTATTTTTATCCCCAAACTCTAAACGATAGGGTTTCAAAACATGCTCCCAGAAATGGTGGGAGGAATACACATGTCACCTGCTCCGTGTCTTCCTTTCATCACATCATCTTCTGGACAAAAAATGCAAAACTCACACTTATCTTATGATTTTTCCGAAGCCTAATTTTAATGTGAGCATGGATTACTAAAATCATCTACTTCTGCGTTGCCTATTGTTTTCAAATTTCAATCCTATGGTCAGTATACACTTGTTTCTTCCTAGGATAGTGTATTCAACCATCCCCCCTGTTGAAAATATCCCTGATCTTATCGCTCATTTTGTACTTTGCCCCATCTCCTAACATCCCTATTGATATCTATTTCCCCAAGTGCCTTGTTGTGACTGACTCTTCTTGTGTGCTGACATTCCCATTTACACTCTAATAGAAATTCATTCGATTGCAAAAAGGGCCTTTTGCCCAAATCTTAAACTCACTCTTCTTCCTTCCCCTACACTGGAATCCTGCCTACTATCTCAATTTCACTGGAAGTTCTCTTTTCCATTCAGTAGTCCCAGGTACAAGATCTTATGCCATTGTAAATGGATTCAGAGGATTCACCTCTTGAGAACATAATTCAAAACTATGTATGGCCCAATGAAGGGCCCAACACCCTTGTGTGCTTCAGATCTTACCTAGTTTTCTATTATCATACTTACATTTCACCTTACATTCTTAAAATATCCCAGTTGCCCAATACCCGTATCCATCCAGCAGAATGACTCCTACACCCAATCGAACCTGATATGACCCTGAACCAGACTCTGTTCCCTCAATCTATCTTCACATAACAGCAGGTCCTGAGTTGGTCTTGCCATACAGGTATGTAGGGAATCCTCCATCTGCTGAGAAGCTCAAAGGTAGATGCAGAAATGATCCCTGGAGCAAATGTAGGCAGCTAGGTAGGACCTGTGAGGTCTAAAGTCATCTTCCATGGCCAACAACCCAGTCAGGATGAAGGGCTGTGGCTGAATCAGCCTCTCTCTTCTCAATGCAGGGAAGATGGACACAACCAGGCCTGGGTGGGTTCCTGATCCCGGGCTCCTAGGGTCTATAGGCCTTTATGACTTGTGAAAATGTCACAGGAAGGTGGGGCAGCCTCCATCTCATGGGACCCTTGGAAACAACTGTTAGGACAAAGTGGTTGCCAAGGCAGTGACGTCATTCACGTCCCTGAAGGAAGTGACCTCACCTCACTTCCTTGGTGATGGAACTCTCTGAACTTGGGATCCAGGAGTCGAGGCACCCAGAGGCAGTTCCAGTCCCAGTGGGCTCACTTGTTTTTCTGGACCAAGGCCAGAGTCATTCTTTCTTGGCACCTGGTGATGTGTTGATAGCCAAATGCCTTGAATGGTCTCAACAGGGGCGTTTCCTGAGAAAGAAGTGTTGGCTCATTGCTGGCTCCTGACAACTACACAGATATGGCCAAGGAGACCAGAGCTGAGACAGGACAGGCCACTGCTGTGGAACATATTTTGACCCACCAGTCAGAGGGCAGAGTGGATAGACGCAGACCAAATACAGGGGTGGTTTGTGTGTCTTAGTGGGTGTGTGTTTCAATTTGGCGTTTTGTCTCATGTTCTGAGAACATGAAGGAAAAACGTTTTTGTTGTTGTTGTTGTTGTTGTTGTTGTTGTTGTTGGTGGTGGTGGTGGTGGTGGTGGTTGGTTTGAAATGGACTGTTAACTAGTGAGTCTTTCTATGCCAGTGGATCCCACTGGGTTTGTGGTTAAAGAGAGTAGAGAGAAGAATGCAGCCGTGAATGTTTTCTGTCTAGTGGAAATCTTTGCAGGGCTCCTCATGGTCTATTGATGAATGGACTGCTGCTTGCCTTGCAGATGGGCAACACCTACCAAGATCCTAAGTTCCTGTATTCTTCCTGAATTTTGGCCACTGTCTGAAGGGGTTCGTGTTTTTGTGTCCAAGATGGGTTACCACCTTCAAGCTCTGTGACATGGCCATGGATTGGATTGCTGATGGGAACGCCAAGCATCTCAGAAAAGTCAAAAATTAGCATGACTGGTAAGGATCTCTCTGGAGAATCCCTGCTTGCTTAGATAGCCACCCAAGTTGCATGATTAGGAGCTGTCAGTGCCACAGTGTTCAATTCAAGGAAAGTTTTCTCCAGGCTTCTTTCCTCCCTATTGTTCTGTTCCCCTGAATGTCAGGGAGGTGTTTGCCTTAGGGCACTCCTTTGGGGATCCTCAAGAAAACAGTTTCAAATGGAAATGAAGAGGCCCCATCAGTGCCTTTTAGGTAAAGTGCTTTGTAAAAGCTGTGTCTGAATCAGACTCTTGGCCCTGTGTGTGGCTGTGAATTACATTCTCAGCACCCCAGGAAACTCAAGAAAAATCCCATGTGTCCATCCAAATCTCAAAGGATAAAAAAGAAGTGTAATATTGGATGAAGTCTCTTGCCTTCCTCTGGTGAGGCTCCTGACCCCGATGAAGTAAGAACAGGGATCCTCTGGGTCAAATGAGTTGTTGCAAGCCCTCCAGTAACTAGCACACAGGTGTTTGGGTGTTTTCATGAGTCCAGTACACATAAAGAATCTACCCCTGGCAGGCAGGAGGCCTCGAATTTGAGAAGCAGAGCAGTATTAACTACAGGCCCATTTTATCTATCCTGTTTCTCAGGAAGGGTGTCCAGGCCACCATGACGTTTGGCACATGATGGGCATGAGAGCTTACTTTGCACACCATCTTAGACTGCTCCCCCTAAGGAAACCCCCAGCCAGAATGTTATGATGCGTGTCTGTATGGAAGAAGATGAGGGCCACGTGGGAGTGTTTTTGTTAGAATAGTGGTCTTTTGTGTGGTGGTTGGAAAAGATGAGTGGGTCCACCTCAGCTTGAACTCTGGTGTGATGCCATTAGAGACTCAGTTCTGGAACTGATCTCAGAGAACTCTTGCCATGAATCGTGTTGGGATTTTACAAGGCCAGGCATTAGAGGAGCCTTTGGAAAGTGAGGTCTAGGCCGAGGGTGGCTTTCTCCACAGCACTGGGAATCTCAGCCAGGATTTCACATGAGTTTGCTGTTAAAGCCTTTTCAGCTATAGTTGAGAGCCAACACTCACATGGACCTCTTATTTTAGACCCCCAATGGGCCTGGATCCCTGTGACCTTTCGCCACTCCTTGAAAAGCCTTGCCTGCATGCGATCTCCAGAGCTTTTACCGAAAGGAGATTCCTCGACCCTCAATGGCTCCCGAATGAATCAAAACCCACAGTGCCACCTTCTTCATTCTTGAAATATGGCTAGGCCAATAACATGAAGGTTTTGAGAATCCCATGACCAGAAATCCCTGGAGAACCTTTAGATCTCCTGTTGCTCATCATGACTGAACCGGCCAGTGCCGTTTTTGACTGAGTGGAATTCATGATCATGGTGAAGAACAGAGATGCCAGTGAGTAGGAGCCAGCAGGGAACTGGGCCTGGAGCAATGGAGTGCAGGTGTGTGACCAACATCTGTGGTGAGCCCCTGTGGTTCTGTCATTGGCTTCCCAATGACATGTGACTGACAAGGTGCAGCCAGCAGACCCTAAAATATAAAGGCATGTTGTTGTGGGGAGAGGATCTGGTGCGATGCTCAGAATCAAGTCGCTACGCTCAAGTGGGAAAGATATATGGGGTAGCAGCCCGGTTTGTGTTTTTTCCTTCAGACCCTGACTCACCCCACGTGACGGAGCTCCCTCCAGCACTGTGTCCCGGTTGACCTTTATGTATTTCAAAAACAAACACCAAATTTCCAGGGAAGCTGCAAGAAATGCCATGAAAACTGGAGGGTGAGCCAAAGGCTTCACAATCCACCCAGGGAGACACTCATACCCCAATGGCCATAGTTACCTACAAAGAGAGGATTCAGCTCTGCTGCCTCCTGTTCGCATTGGAAAATATGAAAGCATGTCCTCATGTTCACATAGACTGAGACCAAGCTTTCCTGGTCTCACTGCAAAGGAAGCTAAAGCACAAAGCTCTATTTCTAGTGCACAGAGGTCAGAGGCAGATAGTCAAGAAGTCTTTAGGCCAGCAAAGTTCCATGTTTGTGGAATGTTTCCCCTGTCCCCTACTTTTGGGATCTCTTCTGCCACACCCGAGTTTGTGAGCTCCTCAGAATTTCCAATTCCAGATATGTATTCCCAGATTTTTTTCCTCTTCTCCTCTCACTGTGTCTTATTTGGGGTGATAGTAATGTCAAGGCATTGTGGTGGATGGCAGTGGAAGATTGTTATGTGGCACGTGTTCGCATATATATTAGACTCATTTTCCGTTTTGCCATTTGAAATATTGAATCTCTGACACTAACCCATAGCCTACTAGAGTCTGACTACTTATCGTAACATCGATAAAAATAATCTAAAGGAATAGAAGTAGAGGCATTTGATAGGAGGCATGGTGTATACTTGGAATTGCCTTTTGCTTCATCAGAGATACATATTATGAAACCTGTCACACATTTTTCTCCTTTTCTTTCTCCATGTATTTTCAAAATGAACAAATATGTAACTTCCTGACTCCCTGTCTCTGTCGCCTGGGTCACGATGTATACTCTTACATGCACATATATAATCCTACTGCCCTCACAGGTATATTCTTGAGAGTACTCTGATTTTGGAAAATACGAATTTCATGAAGAGATCACTGCCCCCCAGTACACTGAGGTCACTGAAAATTCCAGCTGTGGTGAGCTTATACTTCAACAAGTTGATCCATGGAACAATGTAGAGGAAAATGAATATTCTGGGTACATGTGTGATGGATATATATCCCCTTATGAGTTTCGATTGGCATACGTACTATTACATTTTAATAGATTAAATATATAGTATGGATTTGCAAACATGAAATATATGTGTCATATATTACCTTGATTCTTTCATGTCCATCTGGGTGGATTGATAATCAACTATTCACAAGATATTTCTCAGAAATATTCATTTTCTTGACATACACATTAGTTTCTGAATACTCAAAATGAACTTCAGTGAATGTTGAGTACTAACCCTCATATTTCTACAGTAAGTGACCCAGTTGAACATCCATGAAAGTATATTCATATGGGACATGATGTGTATTTTGAAGTAAATTTTCATTCAAAATTGTTAAATTCCTATTTCTTCAGAAATGATACATCCAGGATGTATCATTTCATCCAATAATCACAAATTGATATGCATATGATTCACTTACATTCACTCCCTGTATCAGATCCCATGTATTTCTCCATGTTGCTTTACTTGCTCTTTCATGAGATTTCTTTATAACACATTACTTTTGAATTCCATCAACATTTTCGAAGCAACACTCACAGTTTGGTATAAACAGTAACCTTAATATTACCACTAGATGTATAACTACTTGGACTGGATGTTTGTATGTGAATACCAGATTGCATGTATTTTTTAAAATATCAATTCAATCCATTATTTAAAATAGGAACCTGTTATATTTTTTTATTCACCGTATGGTGTCTTCATGCATCATCTCTATATACGTAGACCCAGGGTACACCTATTTTTATCCCCAAACTCTAAACGATAGGGTTTCAAAACATGCTCCCAGAAATGGTGGGAGGAATACACATGTCACCTGCTCCGTGTCTTCCTTTCATCACATCATCTTCTGGACAAAAAATGCAAAACTCACACTTATCTTATGATTTTTCCGAAGCCTAATTTTAATGTGAGCATGGATTACTAAAATCATCTACTTCTGCGTTGCCTATTGTTTTCAAATTTCAATCCTATGGTCAGTATACACTTGTTTCTTCCTAGGATAGTGTATTCAACCATCCCCCCTGTTGAAAATATCCCTGATCTTATCGCTCATTTTGTACTTTGCCCCATCTCCTAACATCCCTATTGATATCTATTTCCCCAAGTGCCTTGTTGTGACTGACTCTTCTTGTGTGCTGACATTCCCATTTACACTCTAATAGAAATTCATTCGATTGCAAAAAGGGCCTTTTGCCCAAATCTTAAACTCACTCTTCTTCCTTCCCCTACACTGGAATCCTGCCTACTATCTCAATTTCACTGGAAGTTCTCTTTTCCATTCAGTAGTCCCAGGTACAAGATCTTATGCCATTGTAAATGGATTCAGAGGATTCACCTCTTGAGAACATAATTCAAAACTATGTATGGCCCAATGAAGGGCCCAACACCCTTGTGTGCTTCAGATCTTACCTAGTTTTCTATTATCATACTTACATTTCACCTTACATTCTTAAAATATCCCAGTTGCCCAATACCCGTATCCATCCAGCAGAATGACTCCTACACCCAATCGAACCTGATATGACCCTGAACCAGACTCTGTTCCCTCAATCTATCTTCACATAACAGCAGGTCCTGAGTTGGTCTTGCCATACAGGTATGTAGGGAATCCTCCATCTGCTGAGAAGCTCAAAGGTAGATGCAGAAATGATCCCTGGAGCAAATGTAGGCAGCTAGGTAGGACCTGTGAGGTCTAAAGTCATCTTCCATGGCCAACAACCCAGTCAGGATGAAGGGCTGTGGCTGAATCAGCCTCTCTCTTCTCAATGCAGGGAAGATGGACACAACCAGGCCTGGGTGGGTTCCTGATCCCGGGCTCCTAGGGTCTATAGGCCTTTATGACTTGTGAAAATGTCACAGGAAGGTGGGGCAGCCTCCATCTCATGGGACCCTTGGAAACAACTGTTAGGACAAAGTGGTTGCCAAGGCAGTGACGTCATTCACGTCCCTGAAGGAAGTGACCTCACCTCACTTCCTTGGTGATGGAACTCTCTGAACTTGGGATCCAGGAGTCCAGGCACCCAGAGGCAGTTCCAGTCCCAGTGGGCTCACTTGTTTTTCTGGACCAAGGCCAGAGTCATTCTTTCTTGGCACCTGGTGATGTGTTGATAGCCAAATGCCTTGAATGGTCTCAACAGGGGCGTTTCCTGAGAAAGAAGTGTTGGCTCATTGCTGGCTCCTGACAACTACACAGATATGGCCAAGGAGACCAGAGCTGAGACAGGACAGGCCACTGCTGTGGAACATATTTTGACCCACCAGTCAGAGGGCAGAGTGGATAGACGCAGACCAAATACAGGGGTGGTTTGTGTGTCTTAGTGGGTGTGTGTTTCAATTTGGCGTTTTGTCTCATGTTCTGAGAACATGAAGGAAAAACGTTTTTGTTGTTGTTGTTGTTGTTGTTGGTGGTGGTGGTGGTGGTGGTGGTGGTGGTGGTTGGTTTGAAATGGACTGTTAACTAGTGAGTCTTTCTATGCCAGTGGATCCCACTGGGTTTGTGGTTAAAGAGAGTAGAGAGAAGAATGCAGCCGTGAATGTTTTCTGTCTAGTGGAAATCTTTGCAGGGCTCCTCATGGTCTATTGATGAATGGACTGCTGCTTGCCTTGCAGATGGGCAACACCTACCAAGATCCTAAGTTCCTGTATTCTTCCTGAATTTTGGCCACTGTCTGAAGGGGTTCGTGTTTTTGTGTCCAAGATGGGTTACCACCTTCAAGCTCTGTGACATGGCCATGGATTGGATTGCTGATGGGAACGCCAAGCATCTCAGAAAAGTCAAAAATTAGCATGACTGGTAAGGATCTCTCTGGAGAATCCCTGCTTGCTTAGATAGCCACCCAAGTTGCATGATTAGGAGCTGTCAGTGCCACAGTGTTCAATTCAAGGAAAGTTTTCTCCAGGCTTCTTTCCTCCCTATTGTTCTGTTCCCCTGAATGTCAGGGAGGTGTTTGCCTTAGGGCACTCCTTTGGGGATCCTCAAGAAAACAGTTTCAAATGGAAATGAAGAGGCCCCATCAGTGCCTTTTAGGTAAAGTGCTTTGTAAAAGCTGTGTCTGAATCAGACTCTTGGCCCTGTGTGTGGCTGTGAATTACATTCTCAGCACCCCAGGAAACTCAAGAAAAATCCCATGTGTCCATCCAAATCTCAAAGGATAAAAAAGAAGTGTAATATTGGATGAAGTCTCTTGCCTTCCTCTGGTGAGGCTCCTGACCCCGATGAAGTAAGAACAGGGATCCTCTGGGTCAAATGAGTTGTTGCAAGCCCTCCAGTAACTAGCACACAGGTGTTTGGGTGTTTTCATGAGTCCAGTACACATAAAGAATCTACCCCTGGCAGGCAGGAGGCCTCGAATTTGAGAAGCAGAGCAGTATTAACTACAGGCCCATTTTATCTATCCTGTTTCTCAGGAAGGGTGTCCAGGCCACCATGACGTTTGGCACATGATGGGCATGAGAGCTTACTTTGCACACCATCTTAGACTGCTCCCCCTAAGGAAACCCCCAGCCAGAATGTTATGATGCGTGTCTGTATGGAAGAAGATGAGGGCCACGTGGGAGTGTTTTTGTTAGAATAGTGGTCTTTTGTGTGGTGGTTGGAAAAGATGAGTGGGTCCACCTCAGCTTGAACTCTGGTGTGATGCCATTAGAGACTCAGTTCTGGAACTGATCTCAGAGAACTCTTGCCATGAATCGTGTTGGGATTTTACAAGGCCAGGCATTAGAGGAGCCTTTGGAAAGTGAGGTCTAGGCCGAGGGTGGCTTTCTCCACAGCACTGGGAATCTCAGCCAGGATTTCACATGAGTTTGCTGTTAAAGCCTTTTCAGCTATAGTTGAGAGCCAACACTCACATGGACCTCTTATTTTAGACCCCCAATGGGCCTGGATCCCTGTGACCTTTCGCCACTCCTTGAAAAGCCTTGCCTGCATGCGATCTCCAGAGCTTTTACCGAAAGGAGATTCCTCGACCCTCAATGGCTCCCGAATGAATCAAAACCCACAGTGCCACCTTCTTCATTCTTGAAATATGGCTAGGCCAATAACATGAAGGTTTTGAGAATCCCATGACCAGAAATCCCTGGAGAACCTTTAGATCTCCTGTTGCTCATCATGACTGAACCGGCCAGTGCCGTTTTTGACTGAGTGGAATTCATGATCATGGTGAAGAACAGAGATGCCAGTGAGTAGGAGCCAGCAGGGAACTGGGCCTGGAGCAATGGAGTGCAGGTGTGTGACCAACATCTGTGGTGAGCCCCTGTGGTTCTGTCATTGGCTTCCCAATGACATGTGACTGACAAGGTGCAGCCAGCAGACCCTAAAATATAAAGGCATGTTGTTGTGGGGAGAGGATCTGGTGCGATGCTCAGAATCAAGTCGCTACGCTCAAGTGGGAAAGATATATGGGGTAGCAGCCCGGTTTGTGTTTTTTCCTTCAGACCCTGACTCACCCCACGTGACGGAGCTCCCTCCAGCACTGTGTCCCGGTTGACCTTTATGTATTTCAAAAACAAACACCAAATTTCCAGGGAAGCTGCAAGAAATGCCATGAAAACTGGAGGGTGAGCCAAAGGCTTCACAATCCACCCAGGGAGACACTCATACCCCAATGGCCATAGTTACCTACAAAGAGAGGATTCAGCTCTGCTGCCTCCTGTTCGCATTGGAAAATATGAAAGCATGTCCTCATGTTCACATAGACTGAGACCAAGCTTTCCTGGTCTCACTGCAAAGGAAGCTAAAGCACAAAGCTCTATTTCTAGTGCACAGAGGTCAGAGGCAGATAGTCAAGAAGTCTTTAGGCCAGCAAAGTTCCATGTTTGTGGAATGTTTACCCTGTCCCCTACTTTTGGGATCTCTTCTGCCACACCCGAGTTTGTGAGCTCCTCAGAATTTCCAATTCCAGATATGTATTCCCAGATTTTTTTCCTCTTCTCCTCTCACTGTGTCTTATTTGGGGTGATAGTAATGTCAAGGCATTGTGGTGGATGGCAGTGGAAGATTGTTATGTGGCACGTGTTCGCATATATATTAGACTCATTTTCCGTTTTGCCATTTGAAATATTGAATCTCTGACACTAACCCATAGCCTACTAGAGTCTGACTACTTATCGTAACATCGATAAAAATAATCTAAAGGAATAGAAGTAGAGGCATTTGATAGGAGGCATGGTGTATACTTGGAATTGCCTTTTGCTTCATCAGAGATACATATTATGAAACCTGTCACACATTTTTCTCCTTTTCTTTCTCCATGTATTTTCAAAATGAACAAATATGTAACTTCCTGACTCCCTGTCTCTGTCGCCTGGGTCACGATGTATACTCTTACATGCACATATATAATCCTACTGCCCTCACAGGTATATTCTTGAGAGTACTCTGATTTTGGAAAATACGAATTTCATGAAGAGATCACTGCCCCCCAGTACACTGAGGTCACTGAAAATTCCAGCTGTGGTGAGCTTATACTTCAACAAGTTGATCCATGGAACAATGTAGAGGAAAATGAATATTCTGGGTACATGTGTGATGGATATATATCCCCTTATGAGTTTCGATTGGCATACGTACTATTACATTTTAATAGATTAAATATATAGTATGGATTTGCAAACATGAAATATATGTGTCATATATTACCTTGATTCTTTCATGTCCATCTGGGTGGATTGATAATCAACTATTCACAAGATATTTCTCAGAAATATTCATTTTCTTGACATACACATTAGTTTCTGAATACTCAAAATGAACTTCAGTGAATGTTGAGAACTAACCCTCATATTTCTACAGTAAGTGACCCAGTTGAACATCCATGAAAGTATATTCATATGGGACATGATGTGTATTTTGAAGTAAATTTTCATTCAAAATTGTTAAATTCCTATTTCTTCAGAAATGATACATCCAGGATGTATCATTTCATCCAATAATCACAAATTGATATGCATATGATTCACTTACATTCACTCCCTGTATCAGATCCCATGTATTTCTCCATGTTGCTTTACTTGCTCTTTCATGAGATTTCTTTATAACACATTACTTTTGAATTCCATCAACATTTTCGAAGCAACACTCACAGTTTGGTATAAACAGTAACCTTAATATTACCACTAGATGTATAACTACTTGGACTGGATGTTTGTATGTGAATACCAGATTGCATGTATTTTTTAAAATATCAATTCAATCCATTATTTAAAATAGGAACCTGTTATATTTTTTTATTCACCGTATGGTGTCTTCATGCATCATCTCTATATACGTAGACCCAGGGTACACCTATTTTTATCCCCAAACTCTAAACGATAGGGTTTCAAAACATGCTCCCAGAAATGGTGGGAGGAATACACATGTCACCTGCTCCGTGTCTTCCTTTCATCACATCATCTTCTGGACAAAAAATGCAAAACTCACACTTATCTTATGATTTTTCCGAAGCCTAATTTTAATGTGAGCATGGATTACTAAAATCATCTACTTCTGCGTTGCCTATTGTTTTCAAATTTCAATCCTATGGTCAGTATACACTTGTTTCTTCCTAGGATAGTGTATTCAACCATCCCCCCTGTTGAAAATATCCCTGATCTTATCGCTCATTTTGTACTTTGCCCCATCTCCTAACATCCCTATTGATATCTATTTCCCCAAGTGCCTTGTTGTGACTGACTCTTCTTGTGTGCTGACATTCCCATTTACACTCTAATAGAAATTCATTCGATTGCAAAAAGGGCCTTTTGCCCAAATCTTAAACTCACTCTTCTTCCTTCCCCTACACTGGAATCCTGCCTACTATCTCAATTTCACTGGAAGTTCTCTTTTCCATTCAGTAGTCCCAGGTACAAGATCTTATGCCATTGTAAATGGATTCAGAGGATTCACCTCTTGAGAACATAATTCAAAACTATGTATGGCCCAATGAAGGGCCCAACACCCTTGTGTGCTTCAGATCTTACCTAGTTTTCTATTATCATACTTACATTTCACCTTACATTCTTAAAATATCCCAGTTGCCCAATACCCGTATCCATCCAGCAGAATGACTCCTACACCCAATCGAACCTGATATGACCCTGAACCAGACTCTGTTCCCTCAATCTATCTTCACATAACAGCAGGTCCTGAGTTGGTCTTGCCATACAGGTATGTAGGGAATCCTCCATCTGCTGAGAAGCTCAAAGGTAGATGCAGAAATGATCCCTGGAGCAAATGTAGGCAGCTAGGTAGGACCTGTGAGGTCTAAAGTCATCTTCCATGGCCAACAACCCAGTCAGGATGAAGGGCTGTGGCTGAATCAGCCTCTCTCTTCTCAATGCAGGGAAGATGGACACAACCAGGCCTGGGTGGGTTCCTGATCCCGGGCTCCTAGGGTCTATAGGCCTTTATGACTTGTGAAAATGTCACAGGAAGGTGGGGCAGCCTCCATCTCATGGGACCCTTGGAAACAACTGTTAGGACAAAGTGGTTGCCAAGGCAGTGACGTCATTCACGTCCCTGAAGGAAGTGACCTCACCTCACTTCCTTGGTGATGGAACTCTCTGAACTTGGGATCCAGGAGTCGAGGCACCCAGAGGCAGTTCCAGTCCCAGTGGGCTCACTTGTTTTTCTGGACCAAGGCCAGAGTCATTCTTTCTTGGCACCTGGTGATGTGTTGATAGCCAAATGCCTTGAATGGTCTCAACAGGGGCGTTTCCTGAGAAAGAAGTGTTGGCTCATTGCTGGCTCCTGACAACTACACAGATATGGCCAAGGAGACCAGAGCTGAGACAGGACAGGCCACTGCTGTGGAACATATTTTGACCCACCAGTCAGAGGGCAGAGTGGATAGACGCAGACCAAATACAGGGGTGGTTTGTGTGTCTTAGTGGGTGTGTGTTTCAATTTGGCGTTTTGTCTCATGTTCTGAGAACATGAAGGAAAAACGTTTTTGTTGTTGTTGTTGTTGTTGTTGTTGGTGGTGGTGGTGGTGGTGGTGGTGGTGGTTGGTTTGAAATGGACTGTTAACTAGTGAGTCTTTCTATGCCAGTGGATCCCACTGGGTTTGTGGTTAAAGAGAGTAGAGAGAAGAATGCAGCCGTGAATGTTTTCTGTCTAGTGGAAATCTTTGCAGGGCTCCTCATGGTCTATTGATGAATGGACTGCTGCTTGCCTTGCAGATGGGCAACACCTACCAAGATCCTAAGTTCCTGTATTCTTCCTGAATTTTGGCCACTGTCTGAAGGGGTTCGTGTTTTTGTGTCCAAGATGGGTTACCACCTTCAAGCTCTGTGACATGGCCATGGATTGGATTGCTGATGGGAACGCCAAGCATCTCAGAAAAGTCAAAAATTAGCATGACTGGTAAGGATCTCTCTGGAGAATCCCTGCTTGCTTAGATAGCCACCCAAGTTGCATGATTAGGAGCTGTCAGTGCCACAGTGTTCAATTCAAGGAAAGTTTTCTCCAGGCTTCTTTCCTCCCTATTGTTCTGTTCCCCTGAATGTCAGGGAGGTGTTTGCCTTAGGGCACTCCTTTGGGGATCCTCAAGAAAACAGTTTCAAATGGAAATGAAGAGGCCCCATCAGTGCCTTTTAGGTAAAGTGCTTTGTAAAAGCTGTGTCTGAATCAGACTCTTGGCCCTGTGTGTGGCTGTGAATTACATTCTCAGCACCCCAGGAAACTCAAGAAAAATCCCATGTGTCCATCCAAATCTCAAAGGATAAAAAAGAAGTGTAATATTGGATGAAGTCTCTTGCCTTCCTCTGGTGAGGCTCCTGACCCCGATGAAGTAAGAACAGGGATCCTCTGGGTCAAATGAGTTGTTGCAAGCCCTCCAGTAACTAGCACACAGGTGTTTGGGTGTTTTCATGAGTCCAGTACACATAAAGAATCTACCCCTGGCAGGCAGGAGGCCTCGAATTTGAGAAGCAGAGCAGTATTAACTACAGGCCCATTTTATCTATCCTGTTTCTCAGGAAGGGTGTCCAGGCCACCATGACGTTTGGCACATGATGGGCATGAGAGCTTACTTTGCACACCATCTTAGACTGCTCCCCCTAAGGAAACCCCCAGCCAGAATGTTATGATGCGTGTCTGTATGGAAGAAGATGAGGGCCACGTGGGAGTGTTTTTGTTAGAATAGTGGTCTTTTGTGTGGTGGTTGGAAAAGATGAGTGGGTCCACCTCAGCTTGAACTCTGGTGTGATGCCATTAGAGACTCAGTTCTGGAACTGATCTCAGAGAACTCTTGCCATGAATCGTGTTGGGATTTTACAAGGCCAGGCATTAGAGGAGCCTTTGGAAAGTGAGGTCTAGGCCGAGGGTGGCTTTCTCCACAGCACTGGGAATCTCAGCCAGGATTTCACATGAGTTTGCTGTTAAAGCCTTTTCAGCTATAGTTGAGAGCCAACACTCACATGGACCTCTTATTTTAGACCCCCAATGGGCCTGGATCCCTGTGACCTTTCGCCACTCCTTGAAAAGCCTTGCCTGCATGCGATCTCCAGAGCTTTTACCGAAAGGAGATTCCTCGACCCTCAATGGCTCCCGAATGAATCAAAACCCACAGTGCCACCTTCTTCATTCTTGAAATATGGCTAGGCCAATAACATGAAGGTTTTGAGAATCCCATGACCAGAAATCCCTGGAGAACCTTTAGATCTCCTGTTGCTCATCATGACTGAACCGGCCAGTGCCGTTTTTGACTGAGTGGAATTCATGATCATGGTGAAGAACAGAGATGCCAGTGAGTAGGAGCCAGCAGGGAACTGGGCCTGGAGCAATGGAGTGCAGGTGTGTGACCAACATCTGTGGTGAGCCCCTGTGGTTCTGTCATTGGCTTCCCAATGACATGTGACTGACAAGGTGCAGCCAGCAGACCCTAAAATATAAAGGCATGTTGTTGTGGGGAGAGGATCTGGTGCGATGCTCAGAATCAAGTCGCTACGCTCAAGTGGGAAAGATATATGGGGTAGCAGCCCGGTTTGTGTTTTTTCCTTCAGACCCTGACTCACCCCACGTGACGGAGCTCCCTCCAGCACTGTGTCCCGGTTGACCTTTATGTATTTCAAAAACAAACACCAAATTTCCAGGGAAGCTGCAAGAAATGCCATGAAAACTGGAGGGTGAGCCAAAGGCTTCACAATCCACCCAGGGAGACACTCATACCCCAATGGCCATAGTTACCTACAAAGAGAGGATTCAGCTCTGCTGCCTCCTGTTCGCATTGGAAAATATGAAAGCATGTCCTCATGTTCACATAGACTGAGACCAAGCTTTCCTGGTCTCACTGCAAAGGAAGCTAAAGCACAAAGCTCTATTTCTAGTGCACAGAGGTCAGAGGCAGATAGTCAAGAAGTCTTTAGGCCAGCAAAGTTCCATGTTTGTGGAATGTTTACCCTGTCCCCTACTTTTGGGATCTCTTCTGCCACACCCGAGTTTGTGAGCTCCTCAGAATTTCCAATTCCAGATATGTATTCCCAGATTTTTTTCCTCTTCTCCTCTCACTGTGTCTTATTTGGGGTGATAGTAATGTCAAGGCATTGTGGTGGATGGCAGTGGAAGATTGTTATGTGGCACGTGTTCGCATATATATTAGACTCATTTTCCGTTTTGCCATTTGAAATATTGAATCTCTGACACTAACCCATAGCCTACTAGAGTCTGACTACTTATCGTAACATCGATAAAAATAATCTAAAGGAATAGAAGTAGAGGCATTTGATAGGAGGCATGGTGTATACTTGGAATTGCCTTTTGCTTCATCAGAGATACATATTATGAAACCTGTCACACATTTTTCTCCTTTTCTTTCTCCATGTATTTTCAAAATGAACAAATATGTAACTTCCTGACTCCCTGTCTCTGTCGCCTGGGTCACGATGTATACTCTTACATGCACATATATAATCCTACTGCCCTCACAGGTATATTCTTGAGAGTACTCTGATTTTGGAAAATACGAATTTCATGAAGAGATCACTGCCCCCCAGTACACTGAGGTCACTGAAAATTCCAGCTGTGGTGAGCTTATACTTCAACAAGTTGATCCATGGAACAATGTAGAGGAAAATGAATATTCTGGGTACATGTGTGATGGATATATATCCCCTTATGAGTTTCGATTGGCATACGTACTATTACATTTTAATAGATTAAATATATAGTATGGATTTGCAAACATGAAATATATGTGTCATATATTACCTTGATTCTTTCATGTCCATCTGGGTGGATTGATAATCAACTATTCACAAGATATTTCTCAGAAATATTCATTTTCTTGACATACACATTAGTTTCTGAATACTCAAAATGAACTTCAGTGAATGTTGAGTACTAACCCTCATATTTCTACAGTAAGTGACCCAGTTGAACATCCATGAAAGTATATTCATATGGGACATGATGTGTATTTTGAAGTAAATTTTCATTCAAAATTGTTAAATTCCTATTTCTTCAGAAATGATACATCCAGGATGTATCATTTCATCCAATAATCACAAATTGATATGCATATGATTCACTTACATTCACTCCCTGTATCAGATCCCATGTATTTCTCCATGTTGCTTTACTTGCTCTTTCATGAGATTTCTTTATAACACATTACTTTTGAATTCCATCAACATTTTCGAAGCAACACTCACAGTTTGGTATAAACAGTAACCTTAATATTACCACTAGATGTATAACTACTTGGACTGGATGTTTGTATGTGAATACCAGATTGCATGTATTTTTTAAAATATCAATTCAATCCATTATTTAAAATAGGAACCTGTTATATTTTTTTATTCACCGTATGGTGTCTTCATGCATCATCTCTATATACGTAGACCCAGGGTACACCTATTTTTATCCCCAAACTCTAAACGATAGGGTTTCAAAACATGCTCCCAGAAATGGTGGGAGGAATACACATGTCACCTGCTCCGTGTCTTCCTTTCATCACATCATCTTCTGGACAAAAAATGCAAAACTCACACTTATCTTATGATTTTTCCGAAGCCTAATTTTAATGTGAGCATGGATTACTAAAATCATCTACTTCTGCGTTGCCTATTGTTTTCAAATTTCAATCCTATGGTCAGTATACACTTGTTTCTTCCTAGGATAGTGTATTCAACCATCCCCCCTGTTGAAAATATCCCTGATCTTATCGCTCATTTTGTACTTTGCCCCATCTCCTAACATCCCTATTGATATCTATTTCCCCAAGTGCCTTGTTGTGACTGACTCTTCTTGTGTGCTGACATTCCCATTTACACTCTAATAGAAATTCATTCGATTGCAAAAAGGGCCTTTTGCCCAAATCTTAAACTCACTCTTCTTCCTTCCCCTACACTGGAATCCTGCCTACTATCTCAATTTCACTGGAAGTTCTCTTTTCCATTCAGTAGTCCCAGGTACAAGATCTTATGCCATTGTAAATGGATTCAGAGGATTCACCTCTTGAGAACATAATTCAAAACTATGTATGGCCCAATGAAGGGCCCAACACCCTTGTGTGCTTCAGATCTTACCTAGTTTTCTATTATCATACTTACATTTCACCTTACATTCTTAAAATATCCCAGCTGCCCAATACCCGTATCCATCCAGCAGAATGACTCCTACACCCAATCGAACCTGATATGACCCTGAACCAGACTCTGTTCCCTCAATCTATCTTCACATAACAGCAGGTCCTGAGTTGGTCTTGCCATACAGGTATGTAGGGAATCCTCCATCTGCTGAGAAGCTCAAAGGTAGATGCAGAAATGATCCCTGGAGCAAATGTAGGCAGCTAGGTAGGACCTGTGAGGTCTAAAGTCATCTTCCATGGCCAACAACCCAGTCAGGATGAAGGGCTGTGGCTGAATCAGCCTCTCTCTTCTCAATGCAGGGAAGATGGACACAACCAGGCCTGGGTGGGTTCCTGATCCCGGGCTCCTAGGGTCTATAGGCCTTTATGACTTGTGAAAATGTCACAGGAAGGTGGGGCAGCCTCCATCTCATGGGACCCTTGGAAACAACTGTTAGGACAAAGTGGTTGCCAAGGCAGTGACGTCATTCACGTCCCTGAAGGAAGTGACCTCACCTCACTTCCTTGGTGATGGAACTCTCTGAACTTGGGATCCAGGAGTCGAGGCACCCAGAGGCAGTTCCAGTCCCAGTGGGCTCACTTGTTTTTCTGGACCAAGGCCAGAGTCATTCTTTCTTGGCACCTGGTGATGTGTTGATAGCCAAATGCCTTGAATGGTCTCAACAGGGGCGTTTCCTGAGAAAGAAGTGTTGGCTCATTGCTGGCTCCTGACAACTACACAGATATGGCCAAGGAGACCAGAGCTGAGACAGGACAGGCCACTGCTGTGGAACATATTTTGACCCACCAGTCAGAGGGCAGAGTGGATAGACGCAGACCAAATACAGGGGTGGTTTGTGTGTCTTAGTGGGTGTGTGTTTCAATTTGGCGTTTTGTCTCATGTTCTGAGAACATGAAGGAAAAACGTTTTTGTTGTTGTTGTTGTTGTTGTTGTTGGTGGTGGTGGTGGTGGTGGTGGTGGTGGTTGGTTTGAAATGGACTGTTAACTAGTGAGTCTTTCTATGCCAGTGGATCCCACTGGGTTTGTGGTTAAAGAGAGTAGAGAGAAGAATGCAGCCGTGAATGTTTTCTGTCTAGTGGAAATCTTTGCAGGGCTCCTCATGGTCTATTGATGAATGGACTGCTGCTTGCCTTGCAGATGGGCAACACCTACCAAGATCCTAAGTTCCTGTATTCTTCCTGAATTTTGGCCACTGTCTGAAGGGGTTCGTGTTTTTGTGTCCAAGATGGGTTACCACCTTCAAGCTCTGTGACATGGCCATGGATTGGATTGCTGATGGGAACGCCAAGCATCTCAGAAAAGTCAAAAATTAGCATGACTGGTAAGGATCTCTCTGGAGAATCCCTGCTTGCTTAGATAGCCACCCAAGTTGCATGATTAGGAGCTGTCAGTGCCACAGTGTTCAATTCAAGGAAAGTTTTCTCCAGGCTTCTTTCCTCCCTATTGTTCTGTTCCCCTGAATGTCAGGGAGGTGTTTGCCTTAGGGCACTCCTTTGGGGATCCTCAAGAAAACAGTTTCAAATGGAAATGAAGAGGCCCCATCAGTGCCTTTTAGGTAAAGTGCTTTGTAAAAGCTGTGTCTGAATCAGACTCTTGGCCCTGTGTGTGGCTGTGAATTACATTCTCAGCACCCCAGGAAACTCAAGAAAAATCCCATGTGTCCATCCAAATCTCAAAGGATAAAAAAGAAGTGTAATATTGGATGAAGTCTCTTGCCTTCCTCTGGTGAGGCTCCTGACCCCGATGAAGTAAGAACAGGGATCCTCTGGGTCAAATGAGTTGTTGCAAGCCCTCCAGTAACTAGCACACAGGTGTTTGGGTGTTTTCATGAGTCCAGTACACATAAAGAATCTACCCCTGGCAGGCAGGAGGCCTCGAATTTGAGAAGCAGAGCAGTATTAACTACAGGCCCATTTTATCTATCCTGTTTCTCAGGAAGGGTGTCCAGGCCACCATGACGTTTGGCACATGATGGGCATGAGAGCTTACTTTGCACACCATCTTAGACTGCTCCCCCTAAGGAAACCCCCAGCCAGAATGTTATGATGCGTGTCTGTATGGAAGAAGATGAGGGCCACGTGGGAGTGTTTTTGTTAGAATAGTGGTCTTTTGTGTGGTGGTTGGAAAAGATGAGTGGGTCCACCTCAGCTTGAACTCTGGTGTGATGCCATTAGAGACTCAGTTCTGGAACTGATCTCAGAGAACTCTTGCCATGAATCGTGTTGGGATTTTACAAGGCCAGGCATTAGAGGAGCCTTTGGAAAGTGAGGTCTAGGCCGAGGGTGGCTTTCTCCACAGCACTGGGAATCTCAGCCAGGATTTCACATGAGTTTGCTGTTAAAGCCTTTTCAGCTAGAGTTGAGAGCCAACACTCACATGGACCTCTTATTTTAGACCCCCAATGGGCCTGGATCCCTGTGACCTTTCGCCACTCCTTGAAAAGCCTTGCCTGCATGCGATCTCCAGAGCTTTTACCGAAAGGAGATTCCTCGACCCTCAATGGCTCCCGAATGAATCAAAACCCACAGTGCCACCTTCTTCATTCTTGAAATATGGCTAGGCCAATAACATGAAGGTTTTGAGAATCCCATGACCAGAAATCCCTGGAGAACCTTTAGATCTCCTGTTGCTCATCATGACTGAACCGGCCAGTGCCGTTTTTGACTGAGTGGAATTCATGATCATGGTGAAGAACAGAGATGCCAGTGAGTAGGAGCCAGCAGGGAACTGGGCCTGGAGCAATGGAGTGCAGGTGTGTGACCAACATCTGTGGTGAGCCCCTGTGGTTCTGTCATTGGCTTCCCAATGACATGTGACTGACAAGGTGCAGCCAGCAGACCCTAAAATATAAAGGCATGTTGTTGTGGGGAGAGGATCTGGTGCGATGCTCAGAATCAAGTCGCTACGCTCAAGTGGGAAAGATATATGGGGTAGCAGCCCGGTTTGTGTTTTTTCCTTCAGACCCTGACTCACCCCACGTGACGGAGCTCCCTCCAGCACTGTGTCCCGGTTGACCTTTATGTATTTCAAAAACAAACACCAAATTTCCAGGGAAGCTGCAAGAAATGCCATGAAAACTGGAGGGTGAGCCAAAGGCTTCACAATCCACCCAGGGAGACACTCATACCCCAATGGCCATAGTTACCTACAAAGAGAGGATTCAGCTCTGCTGCCTCCTGTTCGCATTGGAAAATATGAAAGCATGTCCTCATGTTCACATAGACTGAGACCAAGCTTTCCTGGTCTCACTGCAAAGGAAGCTAAAGCACAAAGCTCTATTTCTAGTGCACAGAGGTCAGAGGCAGATAGTCAAGAAGTCTTTAGGCCAGCAAAGTTCCATGTTTGTGGAATGTTTACCCTGTCCCCTACTTTTGGGATCTCTTCTGCCACACCCGAGTTTGTGAGCTCCTCAGAATTTCCAATTCCAGATATGTATTCCCAGATTTTTTTCCTCTTCTCCTCTCACTGTGTCTTATTTGGGGTGATAGTAATGTCAAGGCATTGTGGTGGATGGCAGTGGAAGATTGTTATGTGGCACGTGTTCGCATATATATTAGACTCATTTTCCGTTTTGCCATTTGAAATATTGAATCTCTGACACTAACCCATAGCCTACTAGAGTCTGACTACTTATCGTAACATCGATAAAAATAATCTAAAGGAATAGAAGTAGAGGCATTTGATAGGAGGCATGGTGTATACTTGGAATTGCCTTTTGCTTCATCAGAGATACATATTATGAAACCTGTCACACATTTTTCTCCTTTTCTTTCTCCATGTATTTTCAAAATGAACAAATATGTAACTTCCTGACTCCCTGTCTCTGTCGCCTGGGTCACGATGTATACTCTTACATGCACATATATAATCCTACTGCCCTCACAGGTATATTCTTGAGAGTACTCTGATTTTGGAAAATACGAATTTCATGAAGAGATTACTGCCCCCCAGTACACTGAGGTCACTGAAAATTCCAGCTGTGGTGAGCTTATACTTCAACAAGTTGATCCATGGAACAATGTAGAGGAAAATGAATATTCTGGGTACATGTGTGATGGATATATATCCCCTTATGAGTTTCGATTGGCATACGTACTATTACATTTTAATAGATTAAATATATAGTATGGATTTGCAAACATGAAATATATGTGTCATATACTACCTTGATTCTTTCATGTCCATCTGGGTGGATTGATAATCAACTATTCACAAGATATTTCTCAGAAATATTCATTTTCTTGACATACACATTAGTTTCTGAATACTCAAAATGAACTTCAGTGAATGTTGAGTACTAACCCTCATATTTCTACAGTAAGTGACCCAGTTGAACATCCATGAAAGTATATTCATATGGGACATGATGTGTATTTTGAAGTAAATTTTCATTCAAAATTGTTAAATTCCTATTTCTTCAGAAATGATACATCCAGGATGTATCATTTCATCCAATAATCACAAATTGATATGCATATGATTCACTTACATTCACTCCCTGTATCAGATCCCATGTATTTCTCCATGTTGCTTTACTTGCTCTTTCATGAGATTTCTTTATAACACATTACTTTTGAATTCCATCAACATTTTCGAAGCAACACTCACAGTTTGGTATAAACAGTAACCTTAATATTACCACTAGATGTATAACTACTTGGACTGGATGTTTGTATGTGAATACCAGATTGCATGTATTTTTTAAAATATCAATTCAATCCATTATTTAAAATAGGAACCTGTTATATTTTTTTATTCACCGTATGGTGTCTTCATGCATCATCTCTATATACGTAGACCCAGGGTACACCTATTTTTATCCCCAAACTCTAAACGATAGGGTTTCAAAACATGCTCCCAGAAATGGTGGGAGGAATACACATGTCACCTGCTCCGTGTCTTCCTTTCATCACATCATCTTCTGGACAAAAAATGCAAAACTCACACTTATCTTATGATTTTTCCGAAGCCTAATTTTAATGTGAGCATGGATTACTAAAATCATCTACTTCTGCGTTGCCTATTGTTTTCAAATTTCAATCCTATGGTCAGTATACACTTGTTTCTTCCTAGGATAGTGTATTCAACCATCCCCCCTGTTGAAAATATCCCTGATCTTATCGCTCATTTTGTACTTTGCCCCATCTCCTAACATCCCTATTGATATCTATTTCCCCAAGTGCCTTGTTGTGACTGACTCTTCTTGTGTGCTGACATTCCCATTTACACTCTAATAGAAATTCATTCGATTGCAAAAAGGGCCTTTTGCCCAAATCTTAAACTCACTCTTCTTCCTTCCCCTACACTGGAATCCTGCCTACTATCTCAATTTCACTGGAAGTTCTCTTTTCCATTCAGTAGTCCCAGGTACAAGATCTTATGCCATTGTAAATGGATTCAGAGGATTCACCTCTTGAGAACATAATTCAAAACTATGTATGGCCCAATGAAGGGCCCAACACCCTTGTGTGCTTCAGATCTTACCTAGTTTTCTATTATCATACTTACATTTCACCTTACATTCTTAAAATATCCCAGTTGCCCAATACCCGTATCCATCCAGCAGAATGACTCCTACACCCAATCGAACCTGATATGACCCTGAACCAGACTCTGTTCCCTCAATCTATCTTCACATAACAGCAGGTCCTGAGTTGGTCTTGCCATACAGGTATGTAGGGAATCCTCCATCTGCTGAGAAGCTCAAAGGTAGATGCAGAAATGATCCCTGGAGCAAATGTAGGCAGCTAGGTAGGACCTGTGAGGTCTAAAGTCATCTTCCATGGCCAACAACCCAGTCAGGATGAAGGGCTGTGGCTGAATCAGCCTCTCTCTTCTCAATGCAGGGAAGATGGACACAACCAGGCCTGGGTGGGTTCCTGATCCCGGGCTCCTAGGGTCTATAGGCCTTTATGACTTGTGAAAATGTCACAGGAAGGTGGGGCAGCCTCCATCTCATGGGACCCTTGGAAACAACTGTTAGGACAAAGTGGTTGCCAAGGCAGTGACGTCATTCACGTCCCTGAAGGAAGTGACCTCACCTCACTTCCTTGGTGATGGAACTCTCTGAACTTGGGATCCAGGAGTCGAGGCACCCAGAGGCAGTTCCAGTCCCAGTGGGCTCACTTGTTTTTCTGGACCAAGGCCAGAGTCATTCTTTCTTGGCACCTGGTGATGTGTTGATAGCCAAATGCCTTGAATGGTCTCAACAGGGGCGTTTCCTGAGAAAGAAGTGTTGGCTCATTGCTGGCTCCTGACAACTACACAGATATGGCCAAGGAGACCAGAGCTGAGACAGGACAGGCCACTGCTGTGGAACATATTTTGACCCACCAGTCAGAGGGCAGAGTGGATAGACGCAGACCAAATACAGGGGTGGTTTGTGTGTCTTAGTGGGTGTGTGTTTCAATTTGGCGTTTTGTCTCATGTTCTGAGAACATGAAGGAAAAACGTTTTTGTTGATGTTGTTGTTGGTGGTGGTGGTGGTGGTGGTGGTGGTGGTTGGTTTGAAATGGACTGTTAACTAGTGAGTCTTTCTATGCCAGTGGATCCCACTGGGTTTGTGGTTAAAGAGAGTAGAGAGAAGAATGCAGCCGTGAATGTTTTCTGTCTAGTGGAAATCTTTGCAGGGCTCCTCATGGTCTATTGATGAATGGACTGCTGCTTGCCTTGCAGATGGGCAACACCTACCAAGATCCTAAGTTCCTGTATTCTTCCTGAATTTTGGCCACTGTCTGAAGGGGTTCGTGTTTTTGTGTCCAAGATGGGTTACCACCTTCAAGCTCTGTGACATGGCCATGGATTGGATGGCTGATGGGAATGCCAAGCATCTCAGAAAAGTCAAAAATTAGCATGACTGGTAAGGATCTCTCTGGAGAATCCCTGCTTGCTTAGATAGCCACCCAAGTTGCATGATTAGGAGCTGTCAGTGCCACAGTGTTCAATTCAAGGAAAGTTTTCTCCAGGCTTCTTTCCTCCCTATTGTTCTGTTCCCCTGAATGTCAGGGAGGTGTTTGCCTTAGGGCACTCCTTTGGGGATCCTCAAGAAAACAGTTTCAAATGGAAATGAAGAGGCCCCATCAGTGCCTTTTAGGTAAAGTGCTTTGTAAAAGCTGTGTCTGAATCAGACTCTTGGCCCTGTGTGTGGCTGTGAATTACATTCTCAGCACCCCAGGAAACTCAAGAAAAATCCCATGTGTCCATCCAAATCTCAAAGGATGAAAAAGAAGTGTAATATTGGATGAAGTCTCTTGCCTTCCTCTGGTGAGGCTCCTGACCCCGATGAAGTAAGAACAGGGATCCTCTGGGTCAAATGAGTTGTTGCAAGCCCTCCAGTAACTAGCACACAGGTGTTTGGGTGTTTTCATGAGTCCAGTACACATAAAGAATCTACCCCTGGCAGGCAGGAGGCCTCGAATTTGAGAAGCAGAGCAGTATTAACTACAGGCCCATTTTATCTATCCTGTTTCTCAGGAAGGGTGTCCAGGCCACCATGACGTTTGGCACATGATGGGCATGAGAGCTTACTTTGCACACCATCTTAGACTGCTCCCCCTAAGGAAACCCCCAGCCAGAATGTTATGATGCGTGTCTGTATGGAAGAAGATGAGGGCCACGTGGGAGTGTTTTTGTTAGAATAGTGGTCTTTTGTGTGGTGGTTGGAAAAGATGAGTGGGTCCACCTCAGCTTGAACTCTGGTGTGATGCCATTAGAGACTCAGTTCTGGAACTGATCTCAGAGAACTCTTGCCATGAATCGTGTTGGGATTTTACAAGGCCAGGCATTAGAGGAGCCTTTGGAAAGTGAGGTCTAGGCCGAGGGTGGCTTTCTCCACAGCACTGGGAATCTCAGCCAGGATTTCACATGAGTTTGCTGTTAAAGCCTTTTCAGCTATAGTTGAGAGCCAACACTCACATGGACCTCTTATTTTAGACCCCCAATGGGCCTGGATCCCTGTGACCTTTCGCCACTCCTTGAAAAGCCTTGCCTGCATGCGATCTCCAGAGCTTTTACCGAAAGGAGATTCCTCGACCCTCAATGGCTCCCGAATGAATCAAAACCCACAGTGCCACCTTCTTCATTCTTGAAATATGGCTAGGCCAATAACATGAAGGTTTTGAGAATCCCATGACCAGAAATCCCTGGAGAACCTTTAGATCTCCTGTTGCTCATCATGACTGAACCGGCCAGTGCCGTTTTTGACTGAGTGGAATTCATGATCATGGTGAAGAACAGAGATGCCAGTGAGTAGGAGCCAGCAGGGAACTGGGCCTGGAGCAATGGAGTGCAGGTGTGTGACCAACATCTGTGGTGAGCCCCTGTGGTTCTGTCATTGGCTTCCCAATGACATGTGACTGACAAGGTGCAGCCAGCAGACCCTAAAATATAAAGGCATGTTGTTGTGGGGAGAGGATCTGGTGCGATGCTCAGAATCAAGTCGCTACGCTCAAGTGGGAAAGATATATGGGGTAGCAGCCCGGTTTGTGTTTTTTCCTTCAGACCCTGACTCACCCCACGTGACGGAGCTCCCTCCAGCACTGTGTCCCGGTTGACCTTTATGTATTTCAAAAACAAACACCAAATTTCCAGGGAAGCTGCAAGAAATGCCATGAAAACTGGAGGGTGAGCCAAAGGCTTCACAATCCACCCAGGGAGACACTCATACCCCAATGGCCATAGTTACCTACAAAGAGAGGATTCAGCTCTGCTGCCTCCTGTTCGCATTGGAAAATATGAAAGCATGTCCTCATGTTCACATAGACTGAGACCAAGCTTTCCTGGTCTCACTGCAAAGGAAGCTAAAGCACAAAGCTCTATTTCTAGTGCACAGAGGTCAGAGGCAGATAGTCAAGAAGTCTTTAGGCCAGCAAAGTTCCATGTTTGTGGAATGTTTACCCTGTCCCCTACTTTTGGGATCTCTTCTGCCACACCCGAGTTTGTGAGCTCCTCAGAATTTCCAATTCCAGATATGTATTCCCAGATTTTTTTCCTCTTCTCCTCTCACTGTGTCTTATTTGGGGTGATAGTAATGTCAAGGCATTGTGGTGGATGGCAGTGGAAGATTGTTATGTGGCACGTGTTCGCATATATATTAGACTCATTTTCCGTTTTGCCATTTGAAATATTGAATCTCTGACACTAACCCATAGCCTACTAGAGTCTGACTACTTATCGTAACATCGATAAAAATAATCTAAAGGAATAGAAGTAGAGGCATTTGATAGGAGGCATGGTGTATACTTGGAATTGCCTTTTGCTTCATCAGAGATACATATTATGAAACCTGTCACACATTTTTCTCCTTTTCTTTCTCCATGTATTTTCAAAATGAACAAATATGTAACTTCCTGACTCCCTGTCTCTGTCGCCTGGGTCACGATGTATACTCTTACATGCACATATATAATCCTACTGCCCTCACAGGTATATTCTTGAGAGTACTCTGATTTTGGAAAATACGAATTTCATGAAGAGATCACTGCCCCCCAGTACACTGAGGTCACTGAAAATTCCAGCTGTGGTGAGCTTATACTTCAACAAGTTGATCCATGGAACAATGTAGAGGAAAATGAATATTCTGGGTACATGTGTGATGGATATATATCCCCTTATGAGTTTCGATTGGCATACGTACTATTACATTTTAATAGATTAAATATATAGTATGGATTTGCAAACATGAAATATATGTGTCATATATTACCTTGATTCTTTCATGTCCATCTGGGTGGATTGATAATCAACTATTCACAAGATATTTCTCAGAAATATTCATTTTCTTGACATACACATTAGTTTCTGAATACTCAAAATGAACTTCAGTGAATGTTGAGAACTAACCCTCATATTTCTACAGTAAGTGACCCAGTTGAACATCCATGAAAGTATATTCATATGGGACATGATGTGTATTTTGAAGTAAATTTTCATTCAAAATTGTTAAATTCCTATTTCTTCAGAAATGATACATCCAGGATGTATCATTTCATCCAATAATCACAAATTGATATGCATATGATTCACTTACATTCACTCCCTGTATCAGACCCCATGTATTTCTCCATGTTGCTTTACTTGCTCTTTCATGAGATTTCTTTATAACACATTACTTTTGAATTCCATCAACATTTTCGAAGCAACACTCACAGTTTGGTATAAACAGTAACCTTAATATTACCACTAGATGTATAACTACTTGGACTGGATGTTTGTATGTGAATACCAGATTGCATGTATTTTTTAAAATATCAATTCAATCCATTATTTAAAATAGGAACCTGTTATATTTTTTTATTCACCGTATGGTGTCTTCATGCATCATCTCTATATACGTAGACCCAGGGTACACCTATTTTTATCCCCAAACTCTAAACGATAGGGTTTCAAAACATGCTCCCAGAAATGGTGGGAGGAATACACATGTCACCTGCTCCGTGTCTTCCTTTCATCACATCATCTTCTGGACAAAAAATGCAAAACTCACACTTATCTTATGATTTTTCCGAAGCCTAATTTTAATGTGAGCATGGATTACTAAAATCATCTACTTCTGCGTTGCCTATTGTTTTCAAATTTCAATCCTATGGTCAGTATACACTTGTTTCTTCCTAGGATAGTGTATTCAACCATCCCCCCTGTTGAAAATATCCCTGATCTTATCGCTCATTTTGTACTTTGCCCCATCTCCTAACATCCCTATTGATATCTATTTCCCCAAGTGCCTTGTTGTGACTGACTCTTCTTGTGTGCTGACATTCCCATTTACACTCTAATAGAAATTCATTCGATTGCAAAAAGGGCCTTTTGCCCAAATCTTAAACTCACTCTTCTTCCTTCCCCTACACTGGAATCCTGCCTACTATCTCAATTTCACTGGAAGTTCTCTTTTCCATTCAGTAGTCCCAGGTACAAGATCTTATGCCATTGTAAATGGATTCAGAGGATTCACCTCTTGAGAACATAATTCAAAACTATGTATGGCCCAATGAAGGGCCCAACACCCTTGTGTGCTTCAGATCTTACCTAGTTTTCTATTATCATACTTACATTTCACCTTACATTCTTAAAATATCCCAGTTGCCCAATACCCGTATCCATCCAGCAGAATGACTCCTACACCCAATCGAACCTGATATGACCCTGAACCAGACTCTGTTCCCTCAATCTATCTTCACATAACAGCAGGTCCTGAGTTGGTCTTGCCATACAGGTATGTAGGGAATCCTCCATCTGCTGAGAAGCTCAAAGGTAGATGCAGAAATGATCCCTGGAGCAAATGTAGGCAGCTAGGTAGGACCTGTGAGGTCTAAAGTCATCTTCCATGGCCAACAACCCAGTCAGGATGAAGGGCTGTGGCTGAATCAGCCTCTCTCTTCTCAATGCAGGGAAGATGGACACAACCAGGCCTGGGTGGGTTCCTGATCCCGGGCTCCTAGGGTCTATAGGCCTTTATGACTTGTGAAAATGTCACAGGAAGGTGGGGCAGCCTCCATCTCATGGGACCCTTGGAAACAACTGTTAGGACAAAGTGGTTGCCAAGGCAGTGACGTCATTCACGTCCCTGAAGGAAGTGACCTCACCTCACTTCCTTGGTGATGGAACTCTCTGAACTTGGGATCCAGGAGTCGAGGCACCCAGAGGCAGTTCCAGTCCCAGTGGGCTCACTTGTTTTTCTGGACCAAGGCCAGAGTCATTCTTTCTTGGCACCTGGTGATGTGTTGATAGCCAAATGCCTTGAATGGTCTCAACAGGGGCGTTTCCTGAGAAAGAAGTGTTGGCTCATTGCTGGCTCCTGACAACTACACAGATATGGCCAAGGAGACCAGAGCTGAGACAGGACAGGCCACTGCTGTGGAACATATTTTGACCCACCAGTCAGAGGGCAGAGTGGATAGACGCAGACCAAATACAGGGGTGGTTTGTGTGTCTTAGTGGGTGTGTGTTTCAATTTGGCGTTTTGTCTCATGTTCTGAGAACATGAAGGAAAAACGTTTTTGTTGATGTTGTTGTTGGTGGTGGTGGTGGTGGTGGTGGTGGTGGTTGGTTTGAAATGGACTGTTAACTAGTGAGTCTTTCTATGCCAGTGGATCCCACTGGGTTTGTGGTTAAAGAGAGTAGAGAGAAGAATGCAGCCGTGAATGTTTTCTGTCTAGTGGAAATCTTTGCAGGGCTCCTCATGGTCTATTGATGAATGGACTGCTGCTTGCCTTGCAGATGGGCAACACCTACCAAGATCCTAAGTTCCTGTATTCTTCCTGAATTTTGGCCACTGTCTGAAGGGGTTCGTGTTTTTGTGTCCAAGATGGGTTACCACCTTCAAGCTCTGTGACATGGCCATGGATTGGATGGCTGATGGGAATGCCAAGCATCTCAGAAAAGTCAAAAATTAGCATGACTGGTAAGGATCTCTCTGGAGAATCCCTGCTTGCTTAGATAGCCACCCAAGTTGCATGATTAGGAGCTGTCAGTGCCACAGTGTTCAATTCAAGGAAAGTTTTCTCCAGGCTTCTTTCCTCCCTATTGTTCTGTTCCCCTGAATGTCAGGGAGGTGTTTGCCTTAGGGCACTCCTTTGGGGATCCTCAAGAAAACAGTTTCAAATGGAAATGAAGAGGCCCCATCAGTGCCTTTTAGGTAAAGTGCTTTGTAAAAGCTGTGTCTGAATCAGACTCTTGGCCCTGTGTGTGGCTGTGAATTACATTCTCAGCACCCCAGGAAACTCAAGAAAAATCCCATGTGTCCATCCAAATCTCAAAGGATGAAAAAGAAGTGTAATATTGGATGAAGTCTCTTGCCTTCCTCTGGTGAGGCTCCTGACCCCGATGAAGTAAGAACAGGGATCCTCTGGGTCAAATGAGTTGTTGCAAGCCCTCCAGTAACTAGCACACAGGTGTTTGGGTGTTTTCATGAGTCCAGTACACATAAAGAATCTACCCCTGGCAGGCAGGAGGCCTCGAATTTGAGAAGCAGAGCAGTATTAACTACAGGCCCATTTTATCTATCCTGTTTCTCAGGAAGGGTGTCCAGGCCACCATGACGTTTGGCACATGATGGGCATGAGAGCTTACTTTGCACACCATCTTAGACTGCTCCCCCTAAGGAAACCCCCAGCCAGAATGTTATGATGCGTGTCTGTATGGAAGAAGATGAGGGCCACGTGGGAGTGTTTTTGTTAGAATAGTGGTCTTTTGTGTGGTGGTTGGAAAAGATGAGTGGGTCCACCTCAGCTTGAACTCTGGTGTGATGCCATTAGAGACTCAGTTCTGGAACTGATCTCAGAGAACTCTTGCCATGAATCGTGTTGGGATTTTACAAGGCCAGGCATTAGAGGAGCCTTTGGAAAGTGAGGTCTAGGCCGAGGGTGGCTTTCTCCACAGCACTGGGAATCTCAGCCAGGATTTCACATGAGTTTGCTGTTAAAGCCTTTTCAGCTAGAGTTGAGAGCCAACACTCACATGGACCTCTTATTTTAGACCCCCAATGGGCCTGGATCCCTGTGACCTTTCGCCACTCCTTGAAAAGCCTTGCCTGCATGCGATCTCCAGAGCTTTTACCGAAAGGAGATTCCTCGACCCTCAATGGCTCCCGAATGAATCAAAACCCACAGTGCCACCTTCTTCATTCTTGAAATATGGCTAGGCCAATAACATGAAGGTTTTGAGAATCCCATGACCAGAAATCCCTGGAGAACCTTTAGATCTCCTGTTGCTCATCATGACTGAACCGGCCAGTGCCGTTTTTGACTGAGTGGAATTCATGATCATGGTGAAGAACAGAGATGCCAGTGAGTAGGAGCCAGCAGGGAACTGGGCCTGGAGCAATGGAGTGCAGGTGTGTGACCAACATCTGTGGTGAGCCCCTGTGGTTCTGTCATTGGCTTCCCAATGACATGTGACTGACAAGGTGCAGCCAGCAGACCCTAAAATATAAAGGCATGTTGTTGTGGGGAGAGGATCTGGTGCGATGCTCAGAATCAAGTCGCTACGCTCAAGTGGGAAAGATATATGGGGTAGCAGCCCGGTTTGTGTTTTTTCCTTCAGACCCTGACTCACCCCACGTGACGGAGCTCCCTCCAGCACTGTGTCCCGGTTGACCTTTATGTATTTCAAAAACAAACACCAAATTTCCAGGGAAGCTGCAAGAAATGCCATGAAAACTGGAGGGTGAGCCAAAGGCTTCACAATCCACCCAGGGAGACACTCATACCCCAATGGCCATAGTTACCTACAAAGAGAGGATTCAGCTCTGCTGCCTCCTGTTCGCATTGGAAAATATGAAAGCATGTCCTCATGTTCACATAGACTGAGACAAAGCTTTCCTGGTCTCACTGCAAAGGAAGCTAAAGCACAAAGCTCTATTTCTAGTGCACAGAGGTCAGAGGCAGATAGTCAAGAAGTCTTTAGGCCAGCAAAGTTCCATGTTTGTGGAATGTTTACCCTGTCCCCTACTTTTGGGATCTCTTCTGCCACACCCGAGTTTGTGAGCTCCTCAGAATTTCCAATTCCAGATATGTATTCCCAGATTTTTTTCCTCTTCTCCTCTCACTGTGTCTTATTTGGGGTGATAGTAATGTCAAGGCATTGTGGTGGATGGCAGTGGAAGATTGTTATGTGGCACGTGTTCGCATATATATTAGACTCATTTTCCGTTTTGCCATTTGAAATATTGAATCTCTGACACTAACCCATAGCCTACTAGAGTCTGACTACTTATCGTAACATCGATAAAAATAATCTAAAGGAATAGAAGTAGAGGCATTTGATAGGAGGCATGGTGTATACTTGGAATTGCCTTTTGCTTCATCAGAGATACATATTATGAAACCTGTCACACATTTTTCTCCTTTTCTTTCTCCATGTATTTTCAAAATGAACAAATATGTAACTTCCTGACTCCCTGTCTCTGTCGCCTGGGTCACGATGTATACTCTTACATGCACATATATAATCCTACTGCCCTCACAGGTATATTCTTGAGAGTACTCTGATTTTGGAAAATACGAATTTCATGAAGAGATCACTGCCCCCCAGTACACTGAGGTCACTGAAAATTCCAGCTGTGGTGAGCTTATACTTCAACAAGTTGATCCATGGAACAATGTAGAGGAAAATGAATATTCTGGGTACATGTGTGATGGATATATATCCCCTTATGAGTTTCGATTGGCATACGTACTATTACATTTTAATAGATTAAATATATAGTATGGATTTGCAAACATGAAATATATGTGTCATATATTACCTTGATTCTTTCATGTCCATCTGGGTGGATTGATAATCAACTATTCACAAGATATTTCTCAGAAATATTCATTTTCTTGACATACACATTAGTTTCTGAATACTCAAAATGAACTTCAGTGAATGTTGAGAACTAACCCTCATATTTCTACAGTAAGTGACCCAGTTGAACATCCATGAAAGTATATTCATATGGGACATGATGTGTATTTTGAAGTAAATTTTCATTCAAAATTGTTAAATTCCTATTTCTTCAGAAATGATACATCCAGGATGTATCATTTCATCCAATAATCACAAATTGATATGCATATGATTCACTTACATTCACTCCCTGTATCAGATCCCATGTATTTCTCCATGTTGCTTTACTTGCTCTTTCATGAGATTTCTTTATAACACATTACTTTTGAATTCCATCAACATTTTCGAAGCAACACTCACAGTTTGGTATAAACAGTAACCTTAATATTACCACTAGATGTATAACTACTTGGACTGGATGTTTGTATGTGAATACCAGATTGCATGTATTTTTTAAAATATCAATTCAATCCATTATTTAAAATAGGAACCTGTTATATTTTTTTATTCACCGTATGGTGTCTTCATGCATCATCTCTATATACGTAGACCCAGGGTACACCTATTTTTATCCCCAAACTCTAAACGATAGGGTTTCAAAACATGCTCCCAGAAATGGTGGGAGGAATACACATGTCACCTGCTCCGTGTCTTCCTTTCATCACATCATCTTCTGGACAAAAAATGCAAAACTCACACTTATCTTATGATTTTTCCGAAGCCTAATTTTAATGTGAGCATGGATTACTAAAATCATCTACTTCTGCGTTGCCTATTGTTTTCAAATTTCAATCCTATGGTCAGTATACACTTGTTTCTTCCTAGGATAGTGTATTCAACCATCCCCCCTGTTGAAAATATCCCTGATCTTATCGCTCATTTTGTACTTTGCCCCATCTCCTAACATCCCTATTGATATCTATTTCCCCAAGTGCCTTGTTGTGACTGACTCTTCTTGTGTGCTGACATTCCCATTTACACTCTAATAGAAATTCATTCGATTGCAAAAAGGGCCTTTTGCCCAAATCTTAAACTCACTCTTCTTCCTTCCCCTACACTGGAATCCTGCCTACTATCTCAATTTCACTGGAAGTTCTCTTTTCCATTCAGTAGTCCCAGGTACAAGATCTTATGCCATTGTAAATGGATTCAGAGGATTCACCTCTTGAGAACATAATTCAAAACTATGTATGGCCCAATGAAGGGCCCAACACCCTTGTGTGCTTCAGATCTTACCTAGTTTTCTATTATCATACTTACATTTCACCTTACATTCTTAAAATATCCCAGTTGCCCAATACCCGTATCCATCCAGCAGAATGACTCCTACACCCAATCGAACCTGATATGACCCTGAACCAGACTCTGTTCCCTCAATCTATCTTCACATAACAGCAGGTCCTGAGTTGGTCTTGCCATACAGGTATGTAGGGAATCCTCCATCTGCTGAGAAGCTCAAAGGTAGATGCAGAAATGATCCCTGGAGCAAATGTAGGCAGCTAGGTAGGACCTGTGAGGTCTAAAGTCATCTTCCATGGCCAACAACCCAGTCAGGATGAAGGGCTGTGGCTGAATCAGCCTCTCTCTTCTCAATGCAGGGAAGATGGACACAACCAGGCCTGGGTGGGTTCCTGATCCCGGGCTCCTAGGGTCTATAGGCCTTTATGACTTGTGAAAATGTCACAGGAAGGTGGGGCAGCCTCCATCTCATGGGACCCTTGGAAACAACTGTTAGGACAAAGTGGTTGCCAAGGCAGTGACGTCATTCACGTCCCTGAAGGAAGTGACCTCACCTCACTTCCTTGGTGATGGAACTCTCTGAACTTGGGATCCAGGAGTCGAGGCACCCAGAGGCAGTTCCAGTCCCAGTGGGCTCACTTGTTTTTCTGGACCAAGGCCAGAGTCATTCTTTCTTGGCACCTGGTGATGTGTTGATAGCCAAATGCCTTGAATGGTCTCAACAGGGGCGTTTCCTGAGAAAGAAGTGTTGGCTCATTGCTGGCTCCTGACAACTACACAGATATGGCCAAGGAGACCAGAGCTGAGACAGGACAGGCCACTGCTGTGGAACATATTTTGACCCACCAGTCAGAGGGCAGAGTGGATAGACGCAGACCAAATACAGGGGTGGTTTGTGTGTCTTAGTGGGTGTGTGTTTCAATTTGGCGTTTTGTCTCATGTTCTGAGAACATGAAGGAAAAACGTTTTTGTTGTTGTTGTTGTTGTTGTTGTTGTTGGTGGTGGTGGTGGTGGTGGTTGGTTTGAAATGGACTGTTAACTAGTGAGTCTTTCTATGCCAGTGGATCCCACTGGGTTTGTGGTTAAAGAGAGTAGAGAGAAGAATGCAGCCGTGAATGTTTTCTGTCTAGTGGAAATCTTTGCAGGGCTCCTCATGGTCTATTGATGAATGGACTGCTGCTTGCCTTGCAGATGGGCAACACCTACCAAGATCCTAAGTTCCTGTATTCTTCCTGAATTTTGGCCACTGTCTGAAGGGGTTCGTGTTTTTGTGTCCAAGATGGGTTACCACCTTCAAGCTCTGTGACATGGCCATGGATTGGATTGCTGATGGGAATGCCAAGCATCTCAGAAAAGTCAAAAATTAGCATGACTGGTAAGGATCTCTCTGGAGAATCCCTGCTTGCTTAGATAGCCACCCAAGTTGCATGATTAGGAGCTGTCAGTGCCACAGTGTTCAATTCAAGGAAAGTTTTCTCCAGGCTTCTTTCCTCCCTATTGTTCTGTTCCCCTGAATGTCAGGGAGGTGTTTGCCTTAGGGCACTCCTTTGGGGATCCTCAAGAAAACAGTTTCAAATGGAAATGAAGAGGCCCCATCAGTGCCTTTTAGGTAAAGTGCTTTGTAAAAGCTGTGTCTGAATCAGACTCTTGGCCCTGTGTGTGGCTGTGAATTACATTCTCAGCACCCCAGGAAACTCAAGAAAAATCCCATGTGTCCATCCAAATCTCAAAGGATGAAAAAGAAGTGTAATATTGGATGAAGTCTCTTGCCTTCCTCTGGTGAGGCTCCTGACCCCGATGAAGTAAGAACAGGGATCCTCTGGGTCAAATGAGTTGTTGCAAGCCCTCCAGTAACTAGCACACAGGTGTTTGGGTGTTTTCATGAGTCCAGTACACATAAAGAATCTACCCCTGGCAGGCAGGAGGCCTCGAATTTGAGAAGCAGAGCAGTATTAACTACAGGCCCATTTTATCTATCCTGTTTCTCAGGAAGGGTGTCCAGGCCACCATGACGTTTGGCACATGATGGGCATGAGAGCTTACTTTGCACACCATCTTAGACTGCTCCCCCTAAGGAAACCCCCAGCCAGAATGTTATGATGCGTGTCTGTATGGAAGAAGATGAGGGCCACGTGGGAGTGTTTTTGTTAGAATAGTGGTCTTTTGTGTGGTGGTTGGAAAAGATGAGTGGGTCCACCTCAGCTTGAACTCTGGTGTGATGCCATTAGAGACTCAGTTCTGGAACTGATCTCAGAGAACTCTTGCCATGAATCGTGTTGGGATTTTACAAGGCCAGGCATTAGAGGAGCCTTTGGAAAGTGAGGTCTAGGCCGAGGGTGGCTTTCTCCACAGCACTGGGAATCTCAGCCAGGATTTCACATGAGTTTGCTGTTAAAGCCTTTTCAGCTATAGTTGAGAGCCAACACTCACATGGACCTCTTATTTTAGACCCCCAATGGGCCTGGATCCCTGTGACCTTTCGCCACTCCTTGAAAAGCCTTGCCTGCATGCGATCTCCAGAGCTTTTACCGAAAGGAGATTCCTCGACCCTCAATGGCTCCCGAATGAATCAAAACCCACAGTGCCACCTTCTTCATTCTTGAAATATGGCTAGGCCAATAACATGAAGGTTTTGAGAATCCCATGACCAGAAATCCCTGGAGAACCTTTAGATCTCCTGTTGCTCATCATGACTGAACCGGCCAGTGCCGTTTTTGACTGAGTGGAATTCATGATCATGGTGAAGAACAGAGATGCCAGTGAGTAGGAGCCAGCAGGGAACTGGGCCTGGAGCAATGGAGTGCAGGTGTGTGACCAACATCTGTGGTGAGCCCCTGTGGTTCTGTCATTGGCTTCCCAATGACATGTGACTGACAAGGTGCAGCCAGCAGACCCTAAAATATAAAGGCATGTTGTTGTGGGGAGAGGATCTGGTGCGATGCTCAGAATCAAGTCGCTACGCTCAAGTGGGAAAGATATATGGGGTAGCAGCCCGGTTTGTGTTTTTTCCTTCAGACCCTGACTCACCCCACGTGACGGAGCTCCCTCCAGCACTGTGTCCCGGTTGACCTTTATGTATTTCAAAAACAAACACCAAATTTCCAGGGAAGCTGCAAGAAATGCCATGAAAACTGGAGGGTGAGCCAAAGGCTTCACAATCCACCCAGGGAGACACTCATACCCCAATGGCCACAGTTACCTACAAAGAGAGGATTCAGCTCTGCTGCCTCCTGTTCGCATTGGAAAATACGAAAGCATGTCCTCCTGTTCACATAGACTGAGACCAAGCTTTCCTGGTCTCACTGCAAAGGAAGCTAAAGCACAAAGCTCTATTTCTAGTGCACAGAGGTCAGAGGCAGATAGTCAAGAAGTCATTAGGCCAGCAAAGTTCCATGTTTGTGGAATGTTTACCCTGTCCCCTACTTTTGGGATCTCTTCTGCCACACCCGAGTTTGTGAGCTCCTCAGAATTTCCAATTCCAGATATGTATTCCCAGATTTTTTTCCTCTTCTCCTCTCACTGTGTCTTATTTGGGGTGATAGTAATGTCAAGGCATTGTGGTGGATGGCAGTGGAAGATTGTTATGTGGCACGTGTTCGCATATATATTAGACTCATTTTCCGTTTTGCCATTTGAAATATTGAATCTCTGACACTAACCCCATAGCCTACTAGAGTCTGACTACTTATCGTAACATCGATAAAAATAATCTAAAGGAATAGAAGTAGAGGCATTTGATAGGAGGCATGGTGTATACTTGGAATTGCCTTTTGCTTCATCAGAGATACATATTATGAAACCTGTCACACATTTTTCTCCTTTTATTTCTCCATGAATTTTCAAAATGAACAAATATGTAACTTCCTGACTCCCTGTCTCTGTCGCCTGGGTCACGATGTATACTCTTATATGCACATATATAATCCTACTGCCCTCACAGGTATATTCTTGAGAGTACTCTGATTTTGGAAAATACAAATTTCATGAAGAGATCACTGCCCCCCAGTACACTGAGGTCACTGAAAATTCCAGCTGTGGTGAGCTTATACTTCAACAAGTTGATCCATGGAACAATGTAGAGGAAAATGAATATTCTGGGTACATGTGTGATGGATATATATCCCCTTATGAGTTTCGATTGGCATACGTACTATTACATTTTAATAGATTAAATATATAGTATGGATTTGCAAACATGAAATATATGTGTCATATACTACCTTGATTCTTTCATGTCCATCTGGGTGGATTGATAATCAACTATTCACAAGATATTTCTCAGAAATATTCATTTTCTTGACATACACATTAGTTTCTGAATACTCAAAATGAACTTCAGTGAATGTTGAGTACTAACCCTCATATTTCTACAGTAAGTGACCCAGTTGAACATCCATGAAAGTATATTCATATGGGACATGATGTGTATTTTGAAGTAAATTTTCATTCAAAATTGTTAAATTCCTATTTCTTCAGAAATGATACATCCAGGATGTATCATTTCATCCAATAATCACAAATTGATATGCATATGATTCACTTACATTCACTCCCTGTATCAGATCCCATGTATTTCTCCATGTTGCTTTACTTGCTCTTTCATGAGATTTCTTTATAACACATTACTTTTGAATTCCATCAACATTTTCGAAGCAACACTCACAGTTTGGTATAAACAGTAACCTTAATATTACCACTAGATGTATAACTACTTGGACTGGATGTTTGTATGTGAATACCAGATTGCATGTATTTTTTAAAATATCAATTCAATCCATTATTTAAAATAGGAACCTGTTATATTTTTTTATTCACCGTATGGTGTCTTCATGCATCATCTCTATATACGTAGACCCAGGGTACACCTATTTTTATCCCCAAACTCTAAACGATAGGGTTTCAAAACATGCTCCCAGAAATGGTGGGAGGAATACACATGTCACCTGCTCCGTGTCTTCCTTTCATCACATCATCTTCTGGACAAAAAATGCAAAACTCACACTTATCTTATGATTTTTCCGAAGCCTAATTTTAATGTGAGCATGGATTACTAAAATCATCTACTTCTGCGTTGCCTATTGTTTTCAAATTTCAATCCTATGGTCAGTATACACTTGTTTCTTCCTAGGATAGTGTATTCAACCATCCCCCCTGTTGAAAATATCCCTGATCTTATCGCTCATTTTGTACTTTGCCCCATCTCCTAACATCCCTATTGATATCTATTTCCCCAAGTGCCTTGTTGTGACTGACTCTTCTTGTGTGCTGACATTCCCATTTACACTCTAATAGAAATTCATTCGATTGCAAAAAGGGCCTTTTGCCCAAATCTTAAACTCACTCTTCTTCCTTCCCCTACACTGGAATCCTGCCTACTATCTCAATTTCACTGGAAGTTCTCTTTTCCATTCAGTAGTCCCAGGTACAAGATCTTATGCCATTGTAAATGGATTCAGAGGATTCACCTCTTGAGAACATAATTCAAAACTATGTATGGCCCAATGAAGGGCCCAACACCCTTGTGTGCTTCAGATCTTACCTAGTTTTCTATTATCATACTTACATTTCACCTTACATTCTTAAAATATCCCAGTTGCCCAATACCCGTATCCATCCAGCAGAATGACTCCTACACCCAATCGAACCTGATATGACCCTGAACCAGACTCTGTTCCCTCAATCTATCTTCACATAACAGCAGGTCCTGAGTTGGTCTTGCCATACAGGTATGTAGGGAATCCTCCATCTGCTGAGAAGCTCAAAGGTAGATGCAGAAATGATCCCTGGAGCAAATGTAGGCAGCTAGGTAGGACCTGTGAGGTCTAAAGTCATCTTCCATGGCCAACAACCCAGTCAGGATGAAGGGCTGTGGCTGAATCAGCCTCTCTCTTCTCAATGCAGGGAAGATGGACACAACCAGGCCTGGGTGGGTTCCTGATCCCGGGCTCCTAGGGTCTATAGGCCTTTATGACTTGTGAAAATGTCACAGGAAGGTGGGGCAGCCTCCATCTCATGGGACCCTTGGAAACAACTGTTAGGACAAAGTGGTTGCCAAGGCAGTGACGTCATTCACGTCCCTGAAGGAAGTGACCTCACCTCACTTCCTCGGTGATGGAACTCTCTGAACTTGGGATCCAGGAGTCGAGGCACTCAGAGGCATTTCCAGTCCCAGTGGGCTCACTTGTTTTTCTGGACCAAGGCCAGAGTCATTCTTTCTTGGCACCTGGTGATGTGTTGATAGCCAAATGCCTTGAATGGTCTCAACAGGGGCGTTTCCTGAGAAAGAAGTGTTGGCTCATTGCTGGCTCCTGACAACTACACAGATATGGCCAAGGAGACCAGAGCTGAGACAGGACAGGCCACTGCTGTGGAACATATTTTGACCCACCAGTCAGAGGGCAGAGTGGATAGACGCAGACCAAATACAGGGGTGGTTTGTGTGTCTTAGTGGGTGTGTGTTTCAATTTGGCGTTTTGTCTCATGTTCTGAGAACATGAAGGAAAAACGTTTTTGTTGTTGTTGTTGTTGTTGTTGTTGTTGGTGGTGGTGGTGGTGGTGGTGGTTGGTTTGAAATGGACTGTTAACTAGTGAGTCTTTCTATGCCAGTGGATCCCACTGGGTTTGTGGTTAAAGAGAGTAGAGAGAAGAATGCAGCCGTGAATGTTTTCTGTCTAGTGGAAATCTTTGCAGGGCTCCTCATGGCCTATTGATGAATGGACTGCTGCTTGCCTTGCAGATGGGCAACACCTACCAAGATCCTAAGTTCCTGTATTCTTCCTGAATTTTGGCCACTGTCTGAAGGGGTTCGTGTTTTTGTGTCCAAGATGGGTTACCACCTTCAAGCTCTGTGACATGGCCATGGATTGGATTGCTGATGGGAACGCCAAGCATCTCAGAAAAGTCAAAAATTAGCATGACTGGTAAGGATCTCTCTGGAGAATCCCTGCTTGCTTAGATAGCCACCCAAGTTGCATGATTAGGAGCTGTCAGTGCCACAGTGTTCAATTCAAGGAAAGTTTTCTCCAGGCTTCTTTCCTCCCTATTGTTCTGTTCCCCTGAATGTCAGGGAGGTGTTTGCCTTAGGGCACTCCTTTGGGGATCCTCAAGAAAACAGTTTCAAATGGAAATGAAGAGGCCCCATCAGTGCCTTTTAGGTAAAGTGCTTTGTAAAAGCTGTGTCTGAATCAGACTCTTGGCCCTGTGTGTGGCTGTGAATTACATTCTCAGCACCCCAGGAAACTCAAGAAAAATCCCATGTGTCCATCCAAATCTCAAAGGATGAAAAAGAAGTGTAATATTGGATGAAGTCTCTTGCCTTCCTCTGGTGAGGCTCCTGACCCCGATGAAGTAAGAACAGGGATCCTCTGGGTCAAATGAGTTGTTGCAAGCCCTCCAGTAACTAGCACACAGGTGTTTGGGTGTTTTCATGAGTCCAGTACACATAAAGAATCTACCCCTGGCAGGCAGGAGGCCTCGAATTTGAGAAGCAGAGCAGTATTAACTACAGGCCCATTTTATCTATCCTGTTTCTCAGGAAGGGTGTCCAGGCCACCATGACGTTTGGCACATGATGGGCATGAGAGCTTACTTTGCACACCATCTTAGACTGCTCCCCCTAAGGAAACCCCCAGCCAGAATGTTATGATGCGTGTCTGTATGGAAGAAGATGAGGGCCACGTGGGAGTGTTTTTGTTAGAATAGTGGTCTTTTGTGTGGTGGTTGGAAAAGATGAGTGGGTCCACCTCAACTTGAACTCTGGTGTGATGCCATTAGAGACTCAGTTCTGGAACTGATCTCAGAGAACTCTTGCCATGAATCGTGTTGGGATTTTACAAGGCCAGGCATTAGAGGAGCCTTTGGAAAGTGAGGTCTAGGCCGAGGGTGGCTTTCTCCACAGCACTGGGAATCTCAGCCAGGATTTCACATGAGTTTGCTGTTAAAGCCTTTTCAGCTAGAGTTGAGAGCCAACACTCACATGGACCTCTTATTTTAGACCCCCAATGGGCCTGGATCCCTGTGACCTTTCGCCACTCCTTGAAAAGCCTTGCCTGCATGCGATCTCCAGAGCTTTTACCGAAAGGAGATTCCTCGACCCTCAATGGCTCCCGAATGAATCAAAACCCACAGTGCCACCTTCTTCATTCTTGAAATATGGCTAGGCCAATAACATGAAGGTTTTGAGAATCCCATGACCAGAAATCCCTGGAGAACCTTTAGATCTCCTGTTGCTCATCATGACTGAACCGGCCAGTGCCGTTTTTGACTGAGTGGAATTCATGATCATGGTGAAGAACAGAGATGCCAGTGAGTAGGAGCCAGCAGGGAACTGGGCCTGGGGCAATGGAGTGCAGGTGTGTGACCAACATCTGTGGTGAGCCCCTGTGGTTCTGTCATTGGCTTCCCAATGACATGTGACTGACAAGGTGCAGCCAGCAGACCCTAAAATATAAAGGCATGTTGTTGTGGGGAGAGGATCTGGTGCGATGCTCAGAATCAAGTCGCTACGCTCAAGTGGGAAAGATATATGGGGTAGCAGCCCGGTTTGTGTTTTTTCCTTCAGACCCTGACTCACCCCACGTGACGGAGCTCCCTCCAGCACTGTGTCCCGGTTGACCTTTATGTATTTCAAAAACAAACACCAAATTTCCAGGGAAGCTGCAAGAAATGCCATGAAAACTGGAGGGTGAGCCAAAGGCTTCACAATCCACCCAGGGAGACACTCATACCCCAATGGCCACAGTTACCTACAAAGAGAGGATTCAGCTCTGCTGCCTCCTGTTCGCATTGGAAAATATGAAAGCATGTCCTCCTGTTCACATAGACTGAGACCAAGCTTTCCTGGTCTCACTGCAAAGGAAGCTAAAGCACAAAGCTCTATTTCTAGTGCACAGAGGTCAGAGGCAGATAGTCAAGAAGTCATTAGGCCAGCAAAGTTCCATGTTTGTGGAATGTTTACCCTGTCCCCTACTTTTGGGATCTCTTCTGCCACACCCGAGTTTGTGAGCTCCTCAGAATTTCCAATTCCAGATATGTATTCCCAGATTTTTTTCCTCTTCTCCTCTCACTGTGTCTTATTTGGGGTGATAGTAATGTCAAGGCATTGTGGTGGATGGCAGTGGAAGATTGTTATGTGGCACGTGTTCGCATATATATTAGACTCATTTTCCGTTTTGCCATTTGAAATATTGAATCTCTGACACTAACCCCATAGCCTACTAGAGTCTGACTACTTATCGTAACATCGATAAAAATAATCTAAAGGAATAGAAGTAGAGGCATTTGATAGGAGGCATGGTGTATACTTGGAATTGCCTTTTGCTTCATCAGAGATACATATTATGAAACCTGTCACACATTTTTCTCCTTTTATTTCTCCATGAATTTTCAAAATGAACAAATATGTAACTTCCTGACTCCCTGTCTCTGTCGCCTGGGTCACGATGTATACTCTTATATGCACATATATAATCCTACTGCCCTCACAGGTATATTCTTGAGAGTACTCTGATTTTGGAAAATACAAATTTCATGAAGAGATCACTGCCCCCCAGTACACTGAGGTCACTGAAAATTCCAGCTGTGGTGAGCTTATACTTCAACAAGTTGATCCATGGAACAATGTAGAGGAAAATGAATATTCTGGGTACATGTGTGATGGATATATATCCCCTTATGAGTTTCGATTGGCATACGTACTATTACATTTTAATAGATTAAATATATAGTATGGATTTGCAAACATGAAATATATGTGTCATATACTACCTTGATTCTTTCATGTCCATCTGGGTGGATTGATAATCAACTATTCACAAGATATTCCTCAGAAATATTCATTTTCTTGACATACACATTAGTTTCTGAATACTCAAAATGAACTTCAGTGAATGTTGAGTACTAACCCTCATATTTCTACAGTAAGTGACCCAGTTGAACATCCATGAAAGTATATTCATATGGGACATGATGTGTATTTCGAAGTAAATTTTCATTCAAAATTGTTAAATTCCTATTTCTTCAGAAATGATACATCCAGGATGTATCATTTCATCCAATAATCACAAATTGATATGCATATGATTCACTTACATTCACTCCCTGTATCAGATCCCATGTATTTCTCCATGTTGCTTTACTTGCTCTTTCATGAGATTTCTTTATAACACATTACTTTTGAATTCCATCAACATTTTCGAAGCAACACTCACAGTTTGGTATAAACAGTAACCCTAATATTACCACTAGATGTATAACTACTTGGACTGGATGTTTGTATGTGAATACCAGATTGCATGTATTTTTTAAAATATCAATTCAATCCATTATTTAAAATAGGAACCTGTTATATTTTTTATTCACAGTATGGTGTCTTCATGCATCATCTCTATATACGTAGACCCAGGGTACACCTATTTTTATCCCCAAACTCTAAACGATAGGGTTTCAAAACATGCTCCCAGAAATGGTGGGAGGAATACACATGTCACCTGCTCCGTGTCTTCCTTTCATCACATCATCTTCTGGACAAAAAATGCAAAACTCACACTTATCTTATGATTTTTCCGAAGCCTAATTTTAATGTGAGCATGGATTACTAAAATCATCTACTTCTGCGTTGCCTATTGTTTTCAAATTTCAATCCTATGGTCAGTATACACTTGTTTCTTCCTAGGATAGTGTATTCAACCATCCCCCCTGTTGAAAATATCCCTGATCTTATCGCTCATTTTGTACTTTGCCCCATCTCCTAACATCCCTATTGATATCTATTTCCCCAAGTGCCTTGTTGTGACTGACTCTTCTTGTGTGCTGACATTCCCATTTACACTCTAATAGAAATTCATTCGATTGCAAAAAGGGCCTTTTGCCCAAATCTTAAACTCACTCTTCTTCCTTCCCCTACACTGGAATCCTGCCTACTATCTCAATTTCACTGGAAGTTCTCTTTTCCATTCAGTAGTCCCAGGTACAAGATCTTATGCCATTGTAAATGGATTCAGAGGATTCACCTCTTGAGAACATAATTCAAAACTATGTATGGCCCAATGAAGGGCCCAACACCCTTGTGTGCTTCAGATCTTACCTAGTTTTCTATTATCATACTTACATTTCACCTTACATTCTTAAAATATCCCAGTTGCCCAATACCCGTATCCATCCAGCAGAATGACTCCTACACCCAATCGAACCTGATATGACCCTGAACCAGACTCTGTTCCCTCAATCTATCTTCACATAACAGCAGGTCCTGAGTTGGTCTTGCCATACAGGTATGTAGGGAATCCTCCATCTGCTGAGAAGCTCAAAGGTAGATGCAGAAATGATCCCTGGAGCAAATGTAGGCAGCTAGGTAGGACCTGTGAGGTCTAAAGTCATCTTCCATGGCCAACAACCCAGTCAGGATGAAGGGCTGTGGCTGAATCAGCCTCTCTCTTCTCAATGCAGGGAAGATGGACACAACCAGGCCTGGGTGGGTTCCTGATCCCGGGCTCCTAGGGTCTATAGGCCTTTATGACTTGTGAAAATGTCACAGGAAGGTGGGGCAGCCTCCATCTCATGGGACCCTTGGAAACAACTGTTAGGACAAAGTGGTTGCCAAGGCAGTGACGTCATTCACGTCCCTGAAGGAAGTGACCTCACCTCACTTCCTTGGTGATGGAACTCTCTGAACTTGGGATCCAGGAGTCGAGGCACTCAGAGGCATTTCCAGTCCCAGTGGGCTCACTTGTTTTTCTGGACCAAGGCCAGAGTCATTCTTTCTTGGCACCTGGTGATGTGTTGATAGCCAAATGCCTTGAATGGTCTCAACAGGGGCGTTTCCTGAGAAAGAAGTGTTGGCTCATTGCTGGCTCCTGACAACTACACAGATATGGCCAAGGAGACCAGAGCTGAGACAGGACAGGCCACTGCTGTGGAACATATTTTGACCCACCAGTCAGAGGGCAGAGTGGATAGACGCAGACCAAATACAGGGGTGGTTTGTGTGTCTTAGTGGGTGTGTGTTTCAATTTGGCGTTTTGTCTCATGTTCTGAGAACATGAAGGAAAAACGTTTTTGTTGTTGTTGTTGTTGTTGTTGTTGTTGTTGTTGTTGGTGGTGGTGGTGGTGGTGGTTGGTTTGAAATGGACTGTTAACTAGTGAGTCTTTCTATGCCAGTGGATCCCACTGGGTTTGTGGTTAAAGAGAGTAGAGAGAAGAATGCAGCCGTGAATGTTTTCTGTCTAGTGGAAATCTTTGCAGGGCTCCTCATGGCCTATTGATGAATGGACTGCTGCTTGCCTTGCAGATGGGCAACACCTACCAAGATCCTAAGTTCCTGTATTCTTCCTGAATTTTGGCCACTGTCTGAAGGGGTTCGTGTTTTTGTGTCCAAGATGGGTTACCACCTTCAAGCTCTGTGACATGGCCATGGATTGGATTGCTGATGGGAACGCCAAGCATCTCAGAAAAGTCAAAAATTAGCATGACTGGTAAGGATCTCTCTGGAGAATCCCTGCTTGCTTAGATAGCCACCCAAGTTGCATGATTAGGAGCTGTCAGTGCCACAGTGTTCAATTCAAGGAAAGTTTTCTCCAGGCTTCTTTCCTCCCTATTGTTCTGTTCCCCTGAATGTCAGGGAGGTGTTTGCCTTAGGGCACTCCTTTGGGGATCCTCAAGAAAACAGTTTCAAATGGAAATGAAGAGGCCCCATCAGTGCCTTTTAGGTAAAGTGCTTTGTAAAAGCTGTGTCCGAATCAGACTCTTGGCCCTGTGTGTGGCTGTGAATTACATTCTCAGCACCCCAGGAAACTCAAGAAAAATCCCATGTGTCCATCCAAATCTCAAAGGATGAAAAAGAAGTGTAATATTGGATGAAGTCTCTTGCCTTCCTCTGGTGAGGCTCCTGACCCCGATGAAGTAAGAACAGGGATCCTCTGGGTCAAATGAGTTGTTGCAAGCCCTCCAGTAACTAGCACACAGGTGTTTGGGTGTTTTCATGAGTCCAGTACACATAAAGAATCTACCCCTGGCAGGCAGGAGGCCTCGAATTTGAGAAGCAGAGCAGTATTAACTACAGGCCCATTTTATCTATCCTGTTTCTCAGGAAGGGTGTCCAGGCCACCATGACGTTTGGCACATGATGGGCATGAGAGCTTACTTTGCACACCATCTTAGACTGCTCCCCCTAAGGAAACCCCCAGCCAGAATGTTATGATGCGTGTCTGTATGGAAGAAGATGAGGGCCACGTGGGAGTGTTTTTGTTAGAATAGTGGTCTTTTGTGTGGTGGTTGGAAAAGATGAGTGGGTCCACCTCAGCTTGAACTCTGGTGTGATGCCATTAGAGACTCAGTTCTGGAACTGATCTCAGAGAACTCTTGCCATGAATCGTGTTGGGATTTTACAAGGCCAGGCATTAGAGGAGCCTTTGGAAAGTGAGGTCTAGGCCGAGGGTGGCTTTCTCCACAGCACTGGGAATCTCAGCCAGGATTTCACATGAGTTTGCTGTTAAAGCCTTTTCAGCTATAGTTGAGAGCCAACACTCACATGGACCTCTTATTTTAGACCCCCAATGGGCCTGGATCCCTGTGACCTTTCGCCACTCCTTGAAAAGCCTTGCCTGCATGCGATCTCCAGAGCTTTTACCGAAAGGAGATTCCTCGACCCTCAATGGCTCCCGAATGAATCAAAACCCACAGTGCCACCTTCTTCATTCTTGAAATATGGCTAGGCCAATAACATGAAGGTTTTGAGAATCCCATGACCAGAAATCCCTGGAGAACCTTTAGATCTCCTGTTGCTCATCATGACTGAACCGGCCAGTGCCGTTTTTGACTGAGTGGAATTCATGATCATGGTGAAGAACAGAGATGCCAGTGAGTAGGAGCCAGCAGGGAACTGGGCCTGGGGCAATGGAGTGCAGGTGTGTGACCAACATCTGTGGTGAGCCCCTGTGGTTCTGTCATTGGCTTCCCAATGACATGTGACTGACAAGGTGCAGCCAGCAGACCCTAAAATATAAAGGCATGTTATTGTGGGGAGAGGATCTGGTGCGATGCTCAGAATCAAGTCGCTACGCTCAAGTGGGAAAGATATATGGGGTAGCAGCCCGGTTTGTGTTTTTTCCTTCAGACCCTGACTCACCCCACGTGACGGAGCTCCCTCCAGCACTGTGTCCCGGTTGACCTTTATGTATTTCAAAAACAAACACCAAATTTCCAGGGAAGCTGCAAGAAATGCCATGAAAACTGGAGGGTGAGCCAAAGGCTTCACAATCCACCCAGGGAGACACTCATACCCCAATGGCCACAGTTACCTACAAAGAGAGGATTCAGCTCTGCTGCCTCCTGTTCGCATTGGAAAATATGAAAGCATGTCCTCCTGTTCACATAGACTGAGACCAAGCTTTCCTGGTCTCACTGCAAAGGAAGCTAAAGCACAAAGCTCTATTTCTAGTGCACAGAGGTCAGAGGCAGATAGTCAAGAAGTCATTAGGCCAGCAAAGTTCCATGTTTGTGGAATGTTTACCCTGTCCCCTACTTTTGGGATCTCTTCTGCCACACCCGAGTTTGTGAGCTCCTCAGAATTTCCAATTCCAGATATGTATTCCCAGATTTTTTTCCTCTTCTCCTCTCACTGTGTCTTATTTGGGGTGATAGTAATGTCAAGGCATTGTGGTGGATGGCAGTGGAAGATTGTTATGTGGCACGTGTTCGCATATATATTAGACTCATTTTCCGTTTTGCCATTTGAAATATTGAATCTCTGACACTAACCCCATAGCCTACTAGAGTCTGACTACTTATCGTAACATCGATAAAAATAATCTAAAGGAATAGAAGTAGAGGCATTTGATAGGAGGCATGGTGTATACTTGGAATTGCCTTTTGCTTCATCAGAGATACATATTATGAAACCTGTCACACATTTTTCTCCTTTTATTTCTCCATGAATTTTCAAAATGAACAAATATGTAACTTCCTGACTCCCTGTCTCTGTCGCCTGGGTCACGATGTATACTCTTATATGCACATATATAATCCTACTGCCCTCACAGGTATATTCTTGAGAGTACTCTGATTTTGGAAAATACAAATTTCATGAAGAGATCACTGCCCCCCAGTACACTGAGGTCACTGAAAATTCCAGCTGTGGTGAGCTTATACTTCAACAAGTTGATCCATGGAACAATGTAGAGGAAAATGAATATTCTGGGTACATGTGTGATGGATATATATCCCCTTATGAGTTTCGATTGGCATACGTACTATTACATTTTAATAGATTAAATATATAGTATGGATTTGCAAACATGAAATATATGTGTCATATACTACCTTGATTCTTTCATGTCCATCTGGGTGGATTGATAATCAACTATTCACAAGATATTCCTCAGAAATATTCATTTTCTTGACATACACATTAGTTTCTGAATACTCAAAATGAACTTCAGTGAATGTTGAGTACTAACCCTCATATTTCTACAGTAAGTGACCCAGTTGAACATCCATGAAAGTATATTCATATGGGACATGATGTGTATTTCGAAGTAAATTTTCATTCAAAATTGTTAAATTCCTATTTCTTCAGAAATGATACATCCAGGATGTATCATTTCATCCAATAATCACAAATTGATATGCATATGATTCACTTACATTCACTCCCTGTATCAGATCCCATGTATTTCTCCATGTTGCTTTACTTGCTCTTTCATGAGATTTCTTTATAACACATTACTTTTGAATTCCATCAACATTTTCGAAGCAACACTCACAGTTTGGTATAAACAGTAACCCTAATATTACCACTAGATGTATAACTACTTGGACTGGATGTTTGTATGTGAATACCAGATTGCATGTATTTTTTAAAATATCAATTCAATCCATTATTTAAAATAGGAACCTGTTATATTTTTTATTCACCGTATGGTGTCTTCATGCATCATCTCTATATACGTAGACCCAGGGTACACCTATTTTTATCCCCAAACTCTAAACGATAGGGTTTCAAAACATGCTCCCAGAAATGGTGGGAGGAATACACATGTCACCTGCTCCGTGTCTTCCTTTCATCACATCATCTTCTGGACAAAAAATGCAAAACTCACACTTATCTTATGATTTTTCCGAAGCCTAATTTTAATGTGAGCATGGATTACTAAAATCATCTACTTCTGCGTTGCCTATTGTTTTCAAATTTCAATCCTATGGTCAGTATACACTTGTTTCTTCCTAGGATAGTGTATTCAACCATCCCCCCTGTTGAAAATATCCCTGATCTTATCGCTCATTTTGTACTTTGCCCCATCTCCTAACATCCCTATTGATATCTATTTCCCCAAGTGCCTTGTTGTGACTGACTCTTCTTGTGTGCTGACATTCCCATTTACACTCTAATAGAAATTCATTCGATTGCAAAAAGGGCCTTTTGCCCAAATCTTAAACTCACTCTTCTTCCTTCCCCTACACTGGAATCCTGCCTACTATCTCAATTTCACTGGAAGTTCTCTTTTCCATTCAGTAGTCCCAGGTACAAGATCTTATGCCATTGTAAATGGATTCAGAGGATTCACCTCTTGAGAACATAATTCAAAACTATGTATGGCCCAATGAAGGGCCCAACACCCTTGTGTGCTTCAGATCTTACCTAGTTTTCTATTATCATACTTACATTTCACCTTACATTCTTAAAATATCCCAGTTGCCCAATACCCGTATCCATCCAGCAGAATGACTCCTACACCCAATCGAACCTGATATGACCCTGAACCAGACTCTGTTCCCTCAATCTATCTTCACATAACAGCAGGTCCTGAGTTGGTCTTGCCATACAGGTATGTAGGGAATCCTCCATCTGCTGAGAAGCTCAAAGGTAGATGCAGAAATGATCCCTGGAGCAAATGTAGGCAGCTAGGTAGGACCTGTGAGGTCTAAAGTCATCTTCCATGGCCAACAACCCAGTCAGGATGAAGGGCTGTGGCTGAATCAGCCTCTCTCTTCTCAATGCAGGGAAGATGGACACAACCAGGCCTGGGTGGGTTCCTGATCCCGGGCTCCTAGGGTCTATAGGCCTTTATGACTTGTGAAAATGTCACAGGAAGGTGGGGCAGCCTCCATCTCATGGGACCCTTGGAAACAACTGTTAGGACAAAGTGGTTGCCAAGGCAGTGACGTCATTCACGTCCCTGAAGGAAGTGACCTCACCTCACTTCCTCGGTGATGGAACTCTCTGAACTTGGGATCCAGGAGTCGAGGCACTCAGAGGCATTTCCAGTCCCAGTGGGCTCACTTGTTTTTCTGGACCAAGGCCAGAGTCATTCTTTCTTGGCACCTGGTGATGTGTTGATAGCCAAATGCCTTGAATGGTCTCAACAGGGGCGTTTCCTGAGAAAGAAGTGTTGGCTCATTGCTGGCTCCTGACAACTACACAGATATGGCCAAGGAGACCAGAGCTGAGACAGGACAGGCCACTGCTGTGGAACATATTTTGACCCACCAGTCAGAGGGCAGAGTGGATAGACGCAGACCAAATACAGGGGTGGTTTGTGTGTCTTAGTGGGTGTGTGTTTCAATTTGGCGTTTTGTCTCATGTTCTGAGAACATGAAGGAAAAACGTTTTTGTTGTTGTTGTTGTTGTTGTTGTTGTTGTTGTTGTTGGTGGTGGTGGTGGTGGTGGTTGGTTTGAAATGGACTGTTAACTAGTGAGTCTTTCTATGCCAGTGGATCCCACTGGGTTTGTGGTTAAAGAGAGTAGAGAGAAGAATGCAGCCGTGAATGTTTTCTGTCTAGTGGAAATCTTTGCAGGGCTCCTCATGGCCTATTGATGAATGGACTGCTGCTTGCCTTGCAGATGGGCAACACCTACCAAGATCCTAAGTTCCTGTATTCTTCCTGAATTTTGGCCACTGTCTGAAGGGGTTCGTGTTTTTGTGTCCAAGATGGGTTACCACCTTCAAGCTCTGTGACATGGCCATGGATTGGATTGCTGATGGGAACGCCAAGCATCTCAGAAAAGTCAAAAATTAGCATGACTGGTAAGGATCTCTCTGGAGAATCCCTGCTTGCTTAGATAGCCACCCAAGTTGCATGATTAGGAGCTGTCAGTGCCACAGTGTTCAATTCAAGGAAAGTTTTTCTCCAGGCTTCTTTCCTCCCTATTGTTCTGTTCCCCTGAATGTCAGGGAGGTGTTTGCCTTAGGGCACTCCTTTGGGGATCCTCAAGAAAACAGTTTCAAATGGAAATGAAGAGGCCCCATCAGTGCCTTTTAGGTAAAGTGCTTTGTAAAAGCTGTGTCCGAATCAGACTCTTGGCCCTGTGTGTGGCTGTGAATTACATTCTCAGCACCCCAGGAAACTCAAGAAAAATCCCATGTGTCCATCCAAATCTCAAAGGATGAAAAAGAAGTGTAATATTGGATGAAGTCTCTTGCCTTCCTCTGGTGAGGCTCCTGACCCCGATGAAGTAAGAACAGGGATCCTCTGGGTCAAATGAGTTGTTGCAAGCCCTCCAGTAACTAGCACACAGGTGTTTGGGTGTTTTCATGAGTCCAGTACACATAAAGAATCTACCCCTGGCAGGCAGGAGGCCTCGAATTTGAGAAGCAGAGCAGTATTAACTACAGGCCCATTTTATCTGTCCTGTTTCTCAGGAAGGGTGTCCAGGCCACCATGACGTTTGGCTCATGATGGGCATGAGAGCTTACTTTGCACACCATCTTAGACTGCTCCCCCTAAGGAAACCCCCAGCCAGAATGTTATGATGCGTGTCTGTATGGAAGAAGATGAGGGCCACGTGGGAGTGTTTTTGTTAGAATAGTGGTCTTTTGTGTGGTGGTTGGAAAAGATGAGCGGGTCCACCTCAGCTTGAACTCTGGTGTGATGCCATTAGAGACTCAGTTCTGGAACTGATCTCAGAGAACTCTTGCCATGAATCGTGTTGGGATTTTACAAGGCCAGGCATTAGAGGAGCCTTTGGAAACTGAGGTCTAGGCCGAGGGTGGCTTTCTCCACAGCACTGGGAATCTCAGCCAGGATTTCACATGAGTTTGCTGTTAAAGCCTTTTCAGCTAGAGTTGAGAGCCAACACTCACATGGACCTCTTATTTTAGACCCCCAATGGGCCTGGATCCCTGTGACCTTTCGCCACTCCTTGAAAAGCCTTGCCTGCATGCGATCTCCAGAGCTTTTACCGAAAGGAGATTCCTCGACCCTCAATGGCTCCCGAATGAATCAAAACCCACAGTGCCACCTTCTTCATTCTTGAAATATGGCTAGGCCAATAACATGAAGGTTTTGAGAATCCCATGACCAGAAATCCCTGGAGAACCTTTAGATCTCCTGTTGCTCATCATGACTGAACCGGCCAGTGCCGTTTTTGACTGAGTGGAATTCATGATCATGGTGAAGAACAGAGATGCCAGTGAGTAGGAGCCAGCAGGGAACTGGGCCTGGAGCAATGGAGTGCAGGTGTGTGACCAACATCTGTGGTGAGCCCCTGTGGTTCTGTCATTGGCTTCCCAATGACATGTGACTGACAAGGTGCAGCCAGCAGACCCTAAAATATAAAGGCATGTTGTTGTGGGGAGAGGATCTGGTGCGATGCTCAGAATCAAGTCGCTACGCTCAAGTGGGAAAGATATATGGGGTAGCAGCCCGGTTTGTGTTTTTTCCTTCAGACCCTGACTCACCCCACGTGACGGAGCTCCCTCCAGCACTGTGTCCCGGTTGACCTTTATGTATTTCAAAAACAAACACCAAATTTCCAGGGAAGCTGCAAGAAATGCCATGAAAACTGGAGGGTGAGCCAAAGGCTTCACAATCCACCCAGGGAGACACTCATACCCCAATGGCCACAGTTACCTACAAAGAGAGGATTCAGCTCTGCTGCCTCCTGTTCGCATTGGAAAATATGAAAGCATGTCCTCCTGTTCACATAGACTGAGACCAAGCTTTCCTGGTCTCACTGCAAAGGAAGCTAAAGCACAAAGCTCTATTTCTAGTGCACAGAGGTCAGAGGCAGATAGTCAAGAAGTCATTAGGCCAGCAAAGTTCCATGTTTGTGGAATGTTTACCCTGTCCCCTACTTTTGGGATCTCTTCTGCCACACCCGAGTTTGTGAGCTCCTCAGAATTTCCAATTCCAGATATGTATTCCCAGATTTTTTTCCTCTTCTCCTCTCACTGTGTCTTATTTGGGGTGATAGTAATGTCAAGGCATTGTGGTGGATGGCAGTGGAAGATTGTTATGTGGCACGTGTTCGCATATATATTAGACTCATTTTCCGTTTTGCCATTTGAAATATTGAATCTCTGACACTAACCCATAGCCTACTAGAGTCTGACTACTTATCGTAACATCGATAAAAATAATCTAAAGGAATAGAAGTAGAGGCATTTGATAGGAGGCATGGTGTATACTTGGAATTGCCTTTTGCTTCATCAGAGATACATATTATGAAACCTGTCACACATTTTTCTCCTTTTATTTCTCCATGAATTTTCAAAATGAACAAATATGTAACTTCCTGACTCCCTGTCTCTGTCGCCTGGGTCACGATGTATACTCTTATATGCACATATATAATCCTACTGCCCTCACAGGTATATTCTTGAGAGTACTCTGATTTTGGAAAATACAAATTTCATGAAGAGATCACTGCCCCCCAGTACACTGAGGTCACTGAAAATTCCAGCTGTGGTGAGCTTATACTTCAACAAGTTGATCCATGGAACAATGTAGAGGAAAATGAATATTCTGGGTACATGTGTGATGGATATATATCCCCTTATGAGTTTCGATTGGCATACGTACTATTACATTTTAATAGATTAAATATATAGTATGGATTTGCAAACATGAAATATATGTGTCATATACTACCTTGATTCTTTCATGTCCATCTGGGTGGATTGATAATCAACTATTCACAAGATATTTCTCAGAAATATTCATTTTCTTGACATACACATTAGTTTCTGAATACTCAAAATGAACTTCAGTGAATGTTGAGTACTAACCCTCATATTTCTACAGTAAGTGACCCAGTTGAACATCCATGAAAGTATATTCATATGGGACATGATGTGTATTTTGAAGTAAATTTTCATTCAAAATTGTTAAATTCCTATTTCTTCAGAAATGATACATCCAGGATGTATCATTTCATCCAATAATCACAAATTGATATGCATATGATTCACTTACATTCACTCCCTGTATCAGATCCCATGTATTTCTCCATGTTGCTTTACTTGCTCTTTCATGAGATTTCTTTATAACACATTACTTTTGAATTCCATCAACATTTTCGAAGCAACACTCACAGTTTGGTATAAACAGTAACCTTAATATTACCACTAGATGTATAACTACTTGGACTGGATGTTTGTATGTGAATACCAGATTGCATGTATTTTTTAAAATATCAATTCAATCCATTATTTAAAATAGGAACCTGTTATATTTTTTTATTCACCGTATGGTGTCTTCATGCATCATCTCTATATACGTAGACCCAGGGTACACCTATTTTTATCCCCAAACTCTAAACGATAGGGTTTCAAAACATGCTCCCAGAAATGGTGGGAGGAATACACATGTCACCTGCTCCATGTCTTCGTTTCATCACATCATCTTCTGGACAAAAAATGCAAAACTCACACTTATGATTTTTCCGAAGCCTAATTTTAATGTGAGCATGGATTACTAAAATCATCTACTTCTGCCTTGCCTATTGTTTTCAAATTTCAATCCTATGGTCAGTATACACTTGTTTCTTCCTAGGATAGTGTATTCAACCATCCCCCCTGTTGAAAATATCCCTGATCTTATCGCTCATTTTGTACTTTGCCCCATCTCCTAACATCCCTATTGATATCTATTTCCCCAAGTGCCTTGTTGTGACTGACTCTTCTTGTGTGCTGACATTCCCATTTACACTCTAATAGAAATTCATTCGATTGCAAAAAGGGCCTTTTGCCCAAATCTTAAACTCACTCTTCTTCCTTCCCCTACACTGGAATCCTGCCTACTATCTCAATTTCACTGGAAGTTCTCTTTTCCATTCAGTAGTCCCAGGTACAAGATCTTATGCCATTGTAAATGGATTCAGAGGATTCACCTCTTGAGAACATAATTCAAAACTATGTATGGCCCAATGAAGGGCCCAACACCCTTGTGTGCTTCAGATCTTACCTAGTTTTCTATTATCATACTTACATTTCACCTTACATTCTTAAAATATCCCAGTTGCCCAATACCCGTATCCATCCAGCAGAATGACTCCTACACCCAATCGAACCTGATATGACCCTGAACCAGACTCTGTTCCCTCAATCTATCTTCACATAACAGCAGGTCCTGAGTTGGTCTTGCCATACAGGTATGTAGGGAATCCTCCATCTGCTGAGAAGCTCAAAGGTAGATGCAGAAATGATCCCTGGAGCAAATGTAGGCAGCTAGGTAGGACCTGTGAGGTCTAAAGTCATCTTCCATGGCCAACAACCCAGTCAGGATGAAGGGCTGTGGCTGAATCAGCCTCTCTCTTCTCAATGCAGGGAAGATGGACACAACCAGGCCTGGGTGGGTTCCTGATCCCGGGCTCCTAGGGTCTATAGGCCTTTATGACTTGTGAAAATGTCACAGGAAGGTGGGGCAGCCTCCATCTCATGGGACCCTTGGAAACAACTGTTAGGACAAAGTGGTTGCCAAGGCAGTGACGTGATTCACGTCCCTGAAGGAAGTGACCTCACCTCACTTCCTCGGTGATGGAACTCTCTGAACTTGGGATCCAGGAGTCGAGGCACCCAGAGGCAGTTCCAGTCCCAGTGGGCTCACTTGTTTTTCTGGACCAAGGCCAGAGTCATTCTTTCTTGGCACCTGGTGATGTGTTGATAGCCAAATGCCTTGAATGGTCTCAACAGGGGCGTTTCCTGAGAAAGAAGTGTTGGCTCATTGCTGGCTCCTGACAACTACACAGATATGGCCAAGGAGACCAGAGCTGAGACAGGACAGGCCACTGCTGTGGAACATATTTTGACCCACCAGTCAGAGGGCAGAGTGGATAGACGCAGACCAAATACAGGGCTGGTTTGTGTGTCTTAGTGGGTGTGTGTTTCAATTTGGCGTTTTGTCTCATGTTCTGAGAACATGAAGGAAAAACGTTTTTGTTGTTGTTGTTGTTGTTGTTGTTGCTGGTGGTGGTGGTGGTGGTGGTGGTGGTGGTGGTGGTTGGTTTGAAATGGACTGTTAACTAGTGAGTCTTTCTATGCCAGTGGATCCCACTGGGTTTGTGGTTAAAGAGAGTAGAGACAAGAATGCAGCCGTGAATGTTTTCTGTCTAGTGGAAATCTTTGCAGGGCTCCTCATGGCCTATTGATGAATGGACTGCTGCTTGCCTTGCAGATGGGCAACACCTACCAAGATCCTAAGTTCCTGTATTCTTCCTGAATTTTGGCCACTGTCTGAAGGGGTTCGTGTTTTTGTGTCCAAGATGGGTTACCACCTTCAAGCTCTGTGACATGGCCATGGATTGGATTGCTGATGGGAACGCCAAGCATCTCAGAAAAGTCAAAAATTAGCATGACTGGTAAGGATCTCTCTGGAGAATCCCTGCTTGCTTAGATAGCCACCCAAGTTACATGATTAGGAGCTGTCAGTGCCACAGTGTTCAATTCAAGGAAAGTTTTTCTCCAGGCTTCTTTCCTCCCTATTGTTCTGTTCCCCTGAATGTCAGGGAGGTGTTTGCCTTAGGGCACTCCTTTGGGGATCCTCAAGAAAACAGTTTCAAATGGAAATGAAGAGGCCCCATCAGTGCCTTTTAGGTAAAGTGCTTTGTAAAAGCTGTGTCCGGATCAGACTCTTGGCCCTGTGTGTGGCTGTGAATTACATTCTCAGCACCCCAGGAAACTCAAGAAAAATCCCATGTGTCCATCCAAATCTCAAAGGATGAAAAAGAAGTGTAATATTGGATGAAGTCTCTTGCCTTCCTCTGGTGAGGCTCCTGACCCCGATGAAGTAAGAACAGGGATCCTCTGGGTCAAATGAATTGTTGCAAGCCCTCCAGTAACTAGCACACAGGTGTTTGGGTGTTTTCATGAGTCCAGTACACATAAAGAATCTACCCCTGGCAGGCAGGAGGCCTCGAATTTGAGAAGCAGAGCAGTATTAACTACAGGCCCATTTTATCTGTCCTGTTTCTCAGGAAGGGTGTCCAGGCCACCATGACGTTTGGCACATGATGGGCATGAGAGCTTACTTTGCACACCATCTTAGACTGCTCCCCCTAAGGAAACCCCCAGCCAGAATGTTATGATGCGTGTCTGTATGGAAGAAGATGAGGGCCACGTGGGAGTGTTTTTGTTAGAATAGTGGTCTTTTGTGTGGTGGTTGGAAAAGATGAGCGGGTCCACCTCAGCTTGAACTCTGGTGTGATGCCATTAGAGACTCAGTTCTGGAACTGATCTCAGAGAACTCTTGCCATGAATCGTGTTGGGATTTTACAAGGCCAGGCATTAGAGGAGCCTTTGGAAACTGAGGTCTAGGCCGAGGGTGGCTTTCTCCACAGCACTGGGAATCTCAGCCAGGATTTCACATGAGTTTGCTGTTAAAGCCTTTTCAGCTATAGTTGAGAGCCAACACTCACATGGACCTCTTATTTTAGACCCCCAATGGGCCTGGATCCCTGTGACCTTTCGCCACTCCTTGAAAAGCCTTGCCTGCATGCGATCTCCAGAGCTTTTACCGAAAGGAGATTCCTCGACCCTCAATGGCTCCCGAATGAATCAAAACCCACAGTGCCACCTTCTTCATTCTTGAAATATGGCTAGGCCAATAACATGAAGGTTTTGAGAATCCCATGACCAGAAATCCCTGGAGAAACTTTAGATCTCCTGTTGCTCATCATGACTGAACCGGCCAGTGCCGTTTTTGACTGAGTGGAATTCATGATCATGGTGAAGAACAGAGATGCCAGTGAGTAGGAGCCAGCAGGGAACTGGGCCTGGAGCAATGGAGTGCAGGTGTGTGACCAACATCTGTGGTGAGCCCCTGTGGTTCTGTCATTGGCTTCCCAATGACATGTGACTGACAAGGTGCAGCCAGCAGACCCTAAAATATAAAGGCATGTTGTTGTGGGGAGAGGATCTGGTGCAATGCTCAGAATCAAGTCGCTACGCTCAAGTGGGAAAGATATATGGGGTAGCAGCCCGGTTTGTGTTTTTTCCTTCAGACCCTGAGTCACCCCACGTGACGGAGCTCCCTCCAGCACTGTGTCCCGGTTGACCTTTATGTATTTCAAAAACAAACACCAAATTTCCAGGGAAGCTGCAAGAAATGCCATGAAAACTGGAGGGTGAGCCAAAGGCTTCACAATCCACCCAGGGAGACACTCATACCCCAATGGCCACAGTTACCTACAAAGAGAGGATTCAGCTCTGCTGCCTCCTGTTCGCATTGGAAAATATGAAAGCATGTCCTCCTGTTCACATAGACTGAGACCAAGCTTTCCTGGTCTCACTGCAAAGGAAGCTAAAGCACAAAGCTCTATTTCTAGTGCACAGAGGTCAGAGGCAGATAGTCAAGAAGTCATTAGGCCAGCAAAGTTCCATGTTTGTGGAATGTTTACCCTGTCCCCTACTTTTGGGATCTCTTCTGCCACACCCGAGTTTGTGAGCTCCTCAGAATTTCCAATTCCAGATATGTATTCCCAGATTTTTTTCCTCTTCTCCTCTCACTGTGTCTTATTTGGGGTGATAGTAATGTCAAGGCATTGTGGTGGATGGCAGTGGAAGATTGTTATGTGGCACGTGTTCGCATATATATTAGACTCATTTTCCGTTTTGCCATTTGAAATATTGAATCTCTGACACTAACCCATAGCCTACTAGAGTCTGACTACTTATCGTAACATCGATAAAAATAATCTAAAGGAATAGAAGTAGAGGCATTTGATAGGAGGCATGGTGTATACTTGGAATTGCCTTTTGCCTCATCAGAGATACATATTATGAAACCTGTCACACATTTTTCTCCTTTTATTTCTCCATGAATTTTCAAAATGAACAAATATGTAACTTCCTGACTCCCTGTCTCTGTCGCCTGGGTCACGATGTATACTCTTATATGCACATATATAATCCTACTGCCCTCACAGGTATATTCTTGAGAGTACTCTGATTTTGGAAAATACAAATTTCATGAAGAGATCACTGCCCCCCAGTACACTGAGGTCACTGAAAATTCCAGCTGTGGTGAGCTTATACTTCAACAAGTTGATCCATGGAACAATGTAGAGGAAAATGAATATTCTGGGTACATGTGTGATGGATATATATCCCCTTATGAGTTTCGATTGGCATACGTACTATTACATTTTAATAGATTAAATATATAGTATGGATTTGCAAACATGAAATATATGTGTCATATACTACCTTGATTCTTTCATGTCCATCTGGGTGGATTGATAATCAACTATTCACAAGATATTTCTCAGAAATATTCATTTTCTTGACATACACATTAGTTTCTGAATACTCAAAATGAACTTCAGTGAATGTTGAGTACTAACCCTCATATTTCTACAGTAAGTGACCCAGTTGAACATCCATGAAAGTATATTCATATGGGACATGATGTGTATTTTGAAGTAAATTTTCATTCAAAATTGTTAAATTCCTATTTCTTCAGAAATGATACATCCAGGATGTATCATTTCATCCAATAATCACAAATTGATATGCATATGATTCACTTACATTCACTCCCTGTATCAGATCCCATGTATTTCTCCATGTTGCTTTACTTGCTCTTTCATGAGATTTCTTTATAACACATTACTTTTGAATTCCATCAACATTTTCGAAGCAACACTCACAGTTTGGTATAAACAGTAACCTTAATATTACCACTAGATGTATAACTACTTGGACTGGATGTTTGTATGTGAATACCAGATTGCATGTATTTTTTAAAATATCAATTCAATCCATTATTTAAAATAGGAACCTGTTATATTTTTTTATTCACCGTATGGTGTCTTCATGCATCATCTCTATATACGTAGACCCAGGGTACACCTATTTTTATCCCCAAACTCTAAACGATAGGGTTTCAAAACATGCTCCCAGAAATGGTGGGAGGAATACACATGTCACCTGCTCCATGTCTTCGTTTCATCACATCATCTTCTGGACAAAAAATGCAAAACTCACACTTATGATTTTTCCGAAGCCTAATTTTAATGTGAGCATGGATTACTAAAATCATCTACTTCTGCCTTGCCTATTGTTTTCAAATTTCAATCCTATGGTCAGTATACACTTGTTTCTTCCTAGGATAGTGTATTCAACCATCCCCCCTGTTGAAAATATCCCTGATCTTATCGCTCATTTTGTACTTTGCCCCATCTCCTAACATCCCTATTGATATCTATTTCCCCAAGTGCCTTGTTGTGACTGACTCTTCTTGTGTGCTGACATTCCCATTTACACTCTAATAGAAATTCATTCGATTGCAAAAAGGGCCTTTTGCCCAAATCTTAAACTCACTCTTCTTCCTTCCCCTACACTGGAATCCTGCCTACTATCTCAATTTCACTGGAAGTTCTCTTTTCCATTCAGTAGTCCCAGGTACAAGATCTTATGCCATTGTAAATGGATTCAGAGGATTCACCTCTTGAGAACATAATTCAAAACTATGTATGGCCCAATGAAGGGCCCAACACCCTTGTGTGCTTCAGATCTTACCTAGTTTTCTATTATCATACTTACATTTCACCTTACATTCTTAAAATATCCCAGTTGCCCAATACCCGTATCCATCCAGCAGAATGACTCCTACACCCAATCGAACCTGATATGACCCTGAACCAGACTCTGTTCCCTCAATCTATCTTCACATAACAGCAGGTCCTGAGTTGGTCTTGCCATACAGGTATGTAGGGAATCCTCCATCTGCTGAGAAGCTCAAAGGTAGATGCAGAAATGATCCCTGGAGCAAATGTAGGCAGCTAGGTAGGACCTGTGAGGTCTAAAGTCATCTTCCATGGCCAACAACCCAGTCAGGATGAAGGGCTGTGGCTGAATCAGCCTCTCTCTTCTCAATGCAGGGAAGATGGACACAACCAGGCCTGGGTGGGTTCCTGATCCCGGGCTCCTAGGGTCTATAGGCCTTTATGACTTGTGAAAATGTCACAGGAAGGTGGGGCAGCCTCCATCTCATGGGACCCTTGGAAACAACTGTTAGGACAAAGTGGTTGCCAAGGCAGTGACGTCATTCACGTCCCTGAAGGAAGTGACCTCACCTCACTTCCTCGGTGATGGAACTCTCTGAACTTGGGATCCAGGAGTCGAGGCACCCAGAGGCAGTTCCAGTCCCAGTGGGCTCACTTGTTTTTCTGGACCAAGGCCAGAGTCATTCTTTCTTGGCACCTGGTGATGTGTTGATAGCCAAATGCCTTGAATGGTCTCAACAGGGGCGTTTCCTGAGAAAGAAGTGTTGGCTCATTGCTGGCTCCTGACAACTACACAGATATGGCCAAGGAGACCAGAGCTGAGACAGGACAGGCCACTGCTGTGGAACATATTTTGACCCACCAGTCAGAGGGCAGAGTGGATAGACGCAGACCAAATACAGGGCTGGTTTGTGTGTCTTAGTGGGTGTGTGTTTCAATTTGGCGTTTTGTCTCATGTTCTGAGAACATGAAGGAAAAACGTTTTTGTTGTTGTTGTTGTTGTTGTTGCTGGTGGTGGTGGTGGTGGTGGTGGTGGTGGTGGTTGGTTTGAAATGGACTGTTAACTAGTGAGTCTTTCTATGCCAGTGGATCCCACTGGGTTTGTGGTTAAAGAGAGTAGAGAGAAGAATGCAGCCGTGAATGTTTTCTGTCTAGTGGAAATCTTTGTAGGGCTCCTCATGGCCTATTGATGAATGGACTGCTGCTTGCCTTGCAGATGGGCAACACCTACCAAGATCCTAAGTTCCTGTATTCTTCCTGAATTTTGGCCACTGTCTGAAGGGGTTCGTGTTTTTGTGTCCAAGATGGGTTACCACCTTCAAGCTCTGTGACATGGCCATGGATTGGATTGCTGATGGGAACGCCAAGCATCTCAGAAAAGTCAAAAATTAGCATGACTGGTAAGGATCTCTCTGGAGAATCCCTGCTTGCTTAGATAGCCACCCAAGTTGCATGATTAGGAGCTGTCAGTGCCACAGTGTTCAATTCAAGGAAAGTTTTTCTCCAGGCTTCTTTCCTCCCTATTGTTCTGTTCCCCTGAATGTCAGGGAGGTGTTTGCCTTAGGGCACTCCTTTGGGGATCCTCAAGAAAACAGTTTCAAATGGAAATGAAGAGGCCCCATCAGTGCCTTTTAGGTAAAGTGCTTTGTAAAAGCTGTGTCCGAATCAGACTCTTGGCCCTGTGTGTGGCTGTGAATTACATTCTCAGCACCCCAGGAAACTCAAGAAAAATCCCATGTGTCCATCCAAATCTCAAAGGATGAAAAAGAAGTGTAATATTGGATGAAGTCTCTTGCCTTCCTCTGGTGAGGCTCCTGACCCCGATGAAGTAAGAACAGGGATCCTCTGGGTCAAATGAGTTGTTGCAAGCCCTCCAGTAACTAGCACACAGGTGTTTGGGTGTTTTCATGAGTCCAGTACACATAAAGAATCTACCCCTGGCAGGCAGGAGGCCTCGAATTTGAGAAGCAGAGCAGTATTAACTACAGGCCCATTTTATCTGTCCTGTTTCTCAGGAAGGGTGTCCAGGCCACCATGACGTTTGGCACATGATGGGCATGAGAGCTTACTTTGCACACCATCTTAGACTGCTCCCCCTAAGGAAACCCCCAGCCAGAATGTTATGATGCGTGTCTATATGGAAGAAGATGAGGGCCACGTGGGAGTGTTTTTGTTAGAATAGTGGTCTTTTGTGTGGTGGTTGGAAAAGATGAGCGGGTCCACCTCAGCTTGAACTCTGGTGTGATGCCATTAGAGACTCAGTTCTGGAACTGATCTCAGAGAACTCTTGCCATGAATCGTGTTGGGATTTTACAAGGCCAGGCATTAGAGGAGCCTTTGGAAACTGAGGTCTAGGCTGAGGGTGGCTTTCTCCACAGCACTGGGAATCTCAGCCAGGATTTCACATGAGTTTGCTGTTAAAGCCTTTTCAGCTAGAGTTGAGAACCAACACTCACATGGACCTCTTATTTTAGACCCCCAATGGGCCTGGATCCCTGTGACCTTTCGCCACTCCTTGAAAAGCCTTGCCTGCATGCGATCTCCAGAGCTTTTACCGAAAGGAGATTCCTCGACCCTCAATGGCTCCCGAATGAATCAAAACCCACAGTGCCACCTTCTTCATTCTTGAAATATGGCTAGGCCAATAACATGAAGGTTTTGAGAATCCCATGACCAGAAATCCCTGGAGAACCTTTAGATCTCCTGTTGCTCATCATGACTGAACCGGCCAGTGCCGTTTTTGACTGAGTGGAATTCATGATCATGGTGAAGAACAGAGATGCCAGTGAGTAGGAGCCAGCAGGGAACTGGGCCTGGAGCAATGGAGTGCAGGTGTGTGACCAACATCTGTGGTGAGCCCCTGTGGTTCTGTCATTGGCTTCCCAATGACATGTGACTGACAAGGTGCAGCCAGCAGACCCTAAAATATAAAGGCATGTTGTTGTGGGGAGAGGATCTGGTGCGATGCTCAGAATCAAGTCGCTACGCTCAAGTGGGAAAGATATATGGGGTAGCAGCCCGGTTTGTGTTTTTTCCTTCAGACCCTGACTCACCCCACGTGACGGAGCTCCCTCCAGCACTGTGTCCCGGTTGACCTTTATGTATTTCAAAAACAAACACCAAATTTCCAGGGAAGCTGCAAGAAATGCCATGAAAACTGGAGGGTGAGCCAAAGGCTTCACAATCCACCCAGGGAGACACTCATACCCCAATGGCCACAGTTACCTACAAAGAGAGGATTCAGCTCTGCTGCCTCCTGTTCGCATTGGAAAATATGAAAGCATGTCCTCCTGTTCACATAGACTGAGACCAAGCTTTCCTGGTCTCACTGCAAAGGAAGCTAAAGCACAAAGCTCTATTTCTAGTGCACAGAGGTCAGAGGCAGATAGTCAAGAAGTCTTTAGGCCAGCAAAGTTCCATGTTTGTGGAATGTTTACCCTGTCCCCTACTTTTGGGATCTCTTCTGCCACACACGAGTTTGTGAGCTCCTCAGAATTTCCAATTCCAGATATGTATTCCCAGATTTTTTTCCTCTTCTCCTCTCACTGTGTCTTATTTGGGGTGATAGTAATGTCAAGGCATTGTGGTGGATGGCAGTGGAAGATTGTTATGTGGCACGTGTTCGCATATATATTAGACTCATTTTCCGTTTTGCCATTTGAAATATTGAATCTCTGACACTAACCCATAGCCTACTAGAGTCTGACTACTTATCGTAACATCGATAAAAATAATCTAAAGGAATAGAAGTAGAGGCATTTGATAGGAGGCATGGTGTATACTTGGAATTGCCTTTTGCTTCATCAGAGATACATATTATGAAACCTGTCACACATTTTTCTCCTTTTCTTTCTCCATGTATTTTCAAAATGAACAAATATGTAACTTCCTGACTCCCTGTCTCTGTCGCCTGGGTCACGATGTATACTCTTACATGCACATATATAATCCTACTGCCCTCACAGGTATATTCTTGAGAGTACTCTGATTTTGGAAAATACGAATTTCATGAAGAGATCACTGCCCCCCAGTACACTGAGGTCACTGAAAATTCCAGCTGTGGTGAGCTTATACTTCAACAAGTTGATCCATGGAACAATGTAGAGGAAAATGAATATTCTGGGTACATGTGTGATGGATATATATCCCCTTATGAGTTTCGATTGGCATACGTACTATTACATTTTAATAGATTAAATATATAGTATGGATTTGCAAACATGAAATATATGTGTCATATACTACCTTGATTCTTTCATGTCCATCTGGGTGGATTGATAATCAACTATTCACAAGATATTTCTCAGAAATATTCATTTTCTTGACATACACATTAGTTTCTGAATACTCAAAATGAACTTCAGTGAATGTTGAGTACTAACCCTCATATTTCTACAGTAAGTGACCCAGTTGAACATCCATGAAAGTATATTCATATGGGACATGATGTGTATTTTGAAGTAAATTTTCATTCAAAATTGTTAAATTCCTATTTCTTCAGAAATGATACATCCAGGATGTATCATTTCATCCAATAAGCACAAATTGATATGCATATGATTCACTTACATTCACTCCCTGTATCAGATCCCATGTATTTCTCCATGTTGCTTTACTTGCTCTTTCATGAGATTTCTTTATAACACATTACTTTTGAATTCCATCAACATTTTCGAAGCAACACTCACAGTTTGGTATAAACAGTAACCCTAATATTACCACTAGATGTATAACTACTTGGACTGGATGTTTGTATGTGAATACCAGATTGCATGTATTTTTTAAAATATCAATTCAATCCATTATTTAAAATAGGAACCTGTTATATTTTTTATTCACTGTATGGTGTCTTCATGCATCATCTCTATATAGGTAGACCCAGGGTACACCTATTTTTATCCCCAAACTCTAAACGATAGGGTTTCAAAACATGCTCCCAGAAATGGTGGGAGGAATACACATGTCACCTGCTCCGTGTCTTCCTTTCATCACATCATCTTCTGGACAAAAAATGCAAAACTCACACTTATCTTATGATTTTTCCGAAGCCTAATTTTAATGTGAGCATGGATTACTAAAATCATCTACTTCTGCGTTGCCTATTGTTTTCAAATTTCAATCCTATGGTCAGTATACACTTGTTTCTTCCTAGGATAGTGTATTCAACCATCCCCCCTGTTGAAAATATCCCTGATCTTATCGCTCATTTTGTACTTTGCCCCATCTCCTAACATCCCTATTGATATCTATTTCCCCAAGTGCCTTGTTGTGACTGACTCTTCTTGTGTGCTGACATTCCCATTTACACTCTAATAGAAATTCATTCGATTGCAAAAAGGGCCTTTTGCCCAAATCTTAAACTCACTCTTCTTCCTTCCCCTACACTGGAATCCTGCCTACTATCTCAATTTCACTGGAAGTTCTCTTTTCCATTCAGTAGTCCCAGGTACAAGATCTTATGCCATTGTAAATGGATTCAGAGGATTCACCTCTTGAGAACATAATTCAAAACTATGTATGGCCCAATGAAGGGCCCAACACCCTTGTGTGCTTCAGATCTTACCTAGTTTTCTATTATCATACTTACATTTCACCTTACATTCTTAAAATATCCCAGTTGCCCAATACCCGTATCCATCCAGCAGAATGACTCCTACACCCAATCGAACCTGATATGACCCTGAACCAGACTCTGTTCCCTCAATCTATCTTCACATAACAGCAGGTCCTGAGTTGATCTTGCCATACAGGTATGTAGGGAATCCTGCATCTGCTGAGAAGCTCAAAGGTAGATGCAGAAATGATCCCTGGAGCAAATGTAGGCAGCTAGGTAGGACCTGTGAGGTCTAAAGTCATCTTCCATGGCCAACAACCCAGTCAGGATGAAGGGCTGTGGCTGAATCAGCCTCTCTCTTCTCAATGCAGGGAAGATGGACACAACCAGGCCTGGGTGGGTTCCTGATCCCGGGCTCCTAGGGTCTATAGGCCTTTATGACTTGTGAAAATGTCACAGGAAGGTGGGGCAGCCTCCATCTCATGGGACCCTTGGAAACAACTGTTAGGACAAAGTGGTTGCCAAGGCAGTGACGTCATTCACGTCCCTGAAGGAAGTGACCTCACCTCACTTCCTCGGTGATGGAACTCTCTGAACTTGGGATCCAGGAGTCGAGGCACCCAGAGGCAGTTCCAGTCCCAGTGGGCTCACTTGTTTTTCTGGACCAAGGCCAGAGTCATTCTTTCTTGGCACCTGGTGATGTGTTGATAGCCAAATGCCTTGAATGGTCTCAACAGGGGCGTTTCCTGAGAAAGAAGTGTTGGCTCATTGCTGGCTCCTGACAACTACACAGATATGGCCAAGGAGACCAGAGCTGAGACAGGACAGGCCACTGCTGTGGAACATATTTTGACCCACCATTCAGAGGGCAGAGTGGATAGACGCAGACCAAATACAGGGGTGGTTTGTGTGTCTTAGTGGGTGTGTGTTTCAATTTGGCGTTTTGTCTCATGTTCTGAGAACATGAAGGAAAAACGTTTTTTTTGTTGTTGTTGTTGTTGTTGGTGGTGGTGGTGGTGGTGGTGGTGGTGGTTGGTTTGAAATGGACTGTTAACTAGTGAGTCTTTCTATGCCAGTGGATCCCACTGGGTTTGTGGTTAAAGAGAGTAGAGAGAAGAATGCAGCCGTGAATGTTTTCTGTCTAGTGGAAATCTTTGCAGGGCTCCTCATGGCCTATTGATGAATGGACTGCTGCTTGCCTTGCAGATGGGCAACACCTACCAAGATCCTAAGTTCCTGTATTCTTCCTGAATTTTGGCCACTGTCTGAAGGGGTTCGTGTTTTTGTGTCCAAGATGGGTTACCACCTTCAAGCTCTGTGACATGGCCATGGATTGGATTGCTGATGGGAACGCCAAGCATCTCAGAAAAGTCAAAAATTAGCATGACTGGTAAGGATCTCTCTGGAGAATCCCTGCTTGCTTAGATAGCCACCCAAGTTGCATGATTAGGAGCTGTCAGTGCCACAGTGTTCAATTCAAGGAAAGTTTTCTCCAGGCTTCTTTCCTCCCTATTGTTCTGTTCCCCTGAATGTCAGGGAGGTGTTTGCCTTAGGGCACTCCTTTGGGGATCCTCAAGAAAACAGTTTCAAATGGAAATGAAGAGGCCCCATCAGTGCCTTTTAGGTAAAGTGCGTTGTAAAAGCTGTGTCTGAATCAGACTCTTGGCCCTGTGTGTGGCTGTGAATTACATTCTCAGCACCCCAGGAAACTCAAGAAAAATCCCATGTGTCCATCCAAATCTCAAAGGATGAAAAAGAAGTGTAATATTGGATGAAGTCTCTTGCCTTCCTCTGGTGAGGCTCCTGACCCCGATGAAGTAAGAACAGGGATCCTCTGGGTCAAATGAGTTGTTGCAAGCCCTCCAGTAACTAGCACACAGGTGTTTGGGTGTTTTCATGAGTCCAGTACACATAAAGAATCTACCCCTGGCAGGCAGGAGGCCTCGAATTTGAGAAGCAGAGCAGTATTAACTACAGGCCCATTTTATCTATCCTGTTTCTCAGGAAGGGTGTCCAGGCCACCATGACGTTTGGCACATGATGGGCATGAGAGCTTACTTTGCACACCATCTTAGACTGCTCCCCCTAAGGAAACCCCCAGCCAGAATGTTATGATGCGTGTCTGTATGGAAGAAGATGAGGGCCACGTGGGAGTGTTTTTGTTAGAATAGTGGT